>NC_091019.1:39566030-39646030 GCF_041296385.1 Aphelocoma coerulescens | reverse complement strand
GTTAGGTCAGAGGCTCAAGGCCACAAAATTAAAAGGAAACAAAAAGCTTATATGGAACTCTTTAACCTCAGACCAGAGCCAGCAATGTCTAAAGTCACAGAGGAATAGCTATTTGAAAAGATTAAATTTATAGACTGAAATATAATTATATAGCTAAAGTTATGCTTATACAGTGACACAAAGTTACACTTGATCTATACTGTATTGTACAGTTTGGGATACTGTATTGGAAAAAAAAAGGATGAACACCAGAGATACTTTTCTATACATAAATTACACTAGTTGTTTAATGTTCATAAAAACATACCTTTGACAGGTTCTTTTTTTATTAGTTTCTTCAGAGAACTGACAAAGAAATCAACAGGTATATATGCATAGACATGAACTGATAATCAGATGACACTACCAACAAAATCCCCATATGCATTCCACTGAAATATGAACTAGTAAACCGAAACTCACAAAAGTTGCAGTTTATGCCTTCAGTACCAGGACAACACCATCTCAAGAACTGGTATATCTCCACTGATTTTGAATCTTTTACTCAAAACTTCCTTATGATGTTTCTTGTGCTTTGCCATTTGTTTCTTCCCACAGGTGGAAAATCATATAAATTGACTTCAAAGGCAAAAATGTGTCTAACTGTTCTTTAGGATCTAATCATGAAGGATAGTCCCTAATCTTGTGTGTCTTCTGTCATACATGCAGTATTCCACTGCTAGCTAAGTAAAAGCCCAATTCTCTCATCCCGTTAGTAGAAAATATTGCATGTGTTGTGATCAGAACAGGGGTCAATGAAAAGATAGAGAGGAAATGCCTTCTGGATTAGCTAGCCCTGTACTGATAACCAGAAGACATGCATGACCAGATGAAGGGTGAAAAGAGTAACATTTCTCTTCTCCTAATTCTTATTTTCCTGTTTGTGAATTATATCCAGAAGCCAATTCATTCTTACTGCCTCCTTGAAGGCCTTTTGAAACTGTACCAGCAGACTTGATGCCCCAGCCTCTCACCTTATTGACTAAATGATGTTAGAACTGCGTATCTGTGTAGGCTGCAGGTCTGACCATACTATGGGTTTTAATTAGAAATTGCACAGTATTTACTTTGAATGATCCTGTCAAGTAGTTGAGTAAGGATTTTTAGTTTCTTCACAATCTTTTAGATATAAGACACAGAGATTACTAATGGGAAAATGAGTAATAACTATTGCTACCAGGAGATGCTAGATTAACTCCATCTAGAGGGTTTGCATTACTCATTACACTAGTATTAGGGAATACTATTCACTTTTCTCATTTTTTCCCACATCTCTTGGGCAGATATAAAGTAGGGAATTGAATGGAAGTGATTCTTTTAGTGAAGATTCAGAGGCAGGAGTCTAACTTCTGTATACTGAACCACCATCAGAAGGAGTCTGTTGCTCTGCACTGACCGCAGGGGGAACCTAATGACTGGTCTACTAACATCATAAAGTTGGATAAAGCAAATGCCCTGCTCCCTCCAGGGCCTGGATGGGGACAAGAGATCTTGCCTGCGCATAGTTGTCAATCACCAGAACTACAAAAATGTAGCTCTACACAGCTTCCACTGTATTCTCTTCCTGCTGCAATTAAAATTGTATGATGAAAAGAAGGTGCTGGTGATTGGGAAAGGAGTATTCACTGTCTTTTTGCCTATAAACTGATGAAATGTGGTTTCTCACTTTGAGTTTTATCTCTCTCTCATGTGTCCCAACCAAGGCCCATGAGCACAGGAAACACATCGTATCAGCAAAATAAATCAGAAATTCTACCATTTAAGAAACTAGTAAGTCTTTAGGAGCATTTGGTGTCCCTAGTAAGAAACACAGGATATTGATCTCAGAAAATTAAATGCTGTATAATAAAGATTGTCATGCACTTTATTTTCCAGAGTAATATTGCTATCCCTGCATGTGCTAAGCAAGGAAAGTAAACCAAACAGAATTTCCTTTTAGACTCATAAGCTAAGCAACTGCTACATGATTGATTGCAATAGAGTAGATAGAAAAATAAAATAAAACAAAGAAGTCTAGCAGTGTATAAGGGGATTTTTTCCAGCAAGTATGACAGATGTTGTAATGGGAACATGAATATAGCTAACATGAACACTGACAGCTTTCTTAGAGGAGAAACAACACAAATATCTTGACTGAATAGCTGTAATATATTACACAGTCTTGAAGATTCTTTGCTTACCTACCAAATTAGAATCCAACTCTCTTAATCACATACACTGGTCTGGGAAGTCTGTTTCAAGAGATGCCTATTCCCAGATTTTTTTTAGGTTTTTTGTCTTCCAAAAATTTGAATGTGTTGTTAAATTGAGAAAACAGGGAAGAAGCATTTCGCTCCCAATGGAGCACCTGAGACTGCAACATCTTCCAGTTTGAATACTGAAGAGAAACTCAGCATATGCATAATAAAGCCAACACCCTCCTCATCTCAGTTACCAAATTCTTTCCTTGGTTTTCAAGAACCATAGATTTTCACCTTTGAAGTTTATATAAATGCTGAAAACCAGGACTTTTCAACTTCGTCATGAATATTTCAAATGAAGATTCCTGTATTATATGGCATGATTTTGTATTATCTGAATTCCTACATATTATTTTATAACTTGCATTCATTGCATCTGCTAAGTTCAGCTTCATCCCAAATTATCTATATATAGGATCTTCAAGAATTAAAAGTTGCTTTGCAGTGGAAATTGTAAACAGAAGGTTGTGTCTGCTAATGCCAAGGAGTTGTAGATCAGAAAATAGATCAAGCACATAGAAAAGCACAGGATCAAGACTGTTACAATTGGATACTTTTACTAAAGAACCCATCCATGCTTGTTTTCCACTGTTACACTAATACAGTGGAAAAGCTCAGAAGACAATTGAGCTGGTAGAGACCAGGATTCTAAGCTCCCACCTCAGCTTTCTACCAGAAAGGAAGAATCTTTTAAAGTAGCAAAAAAGTGCAGAGAAGGAACTCATGATTTTCTTCTGAATCAGCAGAGAATGTTTCATATTTCTCAAGCTCTTTTTGCACTTTTTCCGTAATTATGAGCATAGCATGTGCCAGTATTAAAATTTGAAAACAGGCACAAATAATCTTGCACAGATGTATACATGAACAAATTGACTGTCTGTGTGAAGAAGAGCACCTGAACATCACTTAGAAATTCCTCACCCTGTGATATATCTGCCATGTACAGGAGAGGGACCAGGAGTTGCTACTATACTACTGCAGTAAACTTTAAATATTGAATGTATTCCTAATTTTTTCCTGGATAATTTTCTTTTACATAAACGCATTGCTTCAGCTTGATAGTAATAGAAGTAGGTACCTTATCTCCAGCACAGTTGTGAGTTTGGCATATTACTCAGTAATATTTTAGGTACTAAAAAAATTATCTTTACTCAATTTTTACTTCAAGTGCAGCTGAAACTTTGTTTGCATCCACATTTCCTCTACCTGTGTTCTCTTAGCAACATACCAGCTGACACTGGTGGTATTTCCCAGAATGTCAAACTGTTTGTAAGGATTCATCCTACCAAGGAATGACATGTAGCTTCTGCTGAGTCTGAAGGAAAAATGGTTTCTTTTCTCAGCTGATTGTGAAAGTGTCCTAGGATGAAAAGATATAAGTATGAATACACATTACAGAAGCAGCAGTCAAGCTACATATACAATATACTCTTTAGAAGCTTTTTTATTTTTTATTCACTCCAAATGAAGTTACAATCTATCTACAACAGAGTCATAACTAAAAAGGCTGATAGAGTTTGGAGGCTGATTGAATTACTGTAACTCTGACTGTAAATTGCTAGGAAATCCTCTAAAAAACTATGAAGGGAAATCTCAAAATATTAAATGTATTTTAAAAAAACTTAAAACAGTCATATAAAGGTTGACCACAAAATTTGTGAAGTTTTCCTTGAATCCTTGAAGACATTCAAAAGCCATCAGGACATGTGCCTGAGCAATGAGGTCTCAGTGACCCTGTGTCAGCACAGGGGTTGGACAAGATGACATCCAGAGGTCCATTTCAACCTACACCATTCTCTGATTCTGTCAAACAAGAGAACTAGATAGGAATGCATGTATAATGCATGATATATGATACATCTATCTATCTATCTATCTATCTATCTATCTATCTATCTATCTATCTCATAAACTCTTCTTGCAAAGCACTTGGAATCTAAGTGAGATAAAATCTGTAGCCACTAACTGTGGCAAAAAACCAGAAAGGTATTTAAACATAAACAGGTGCTCAAAACATTCTCACTGTCATTAATAGTGTTAACACAATATTTTCCATTCTTTCCTATAAAGAAATAAAATTAATAAAACAACTTACATTTATATTCGCAGATAATAGATTAGAATTTTTTCTTGGTACAATGATACAAAAGGGTGTTAAAAAAAGAGTAACTTTCTATAGTAGAAAAAAATTAAGTAACTGAAATATATTTTTCTGATACTCTTAACATCCCATTCTGGCTCCAATTCTGTAACTGTACTTCTGTTTTGTCTCACTGGAATCAGATTGTTTCGAGAAGAGCATTTACAAAACTTTAGATCCAAGCTGCTTTCTTCCAATTCCTCGTGCTTTTTATGGCTATGTAACCCATTCAATGTTAGAACACAACCCATTCGATGTTATATACACCCTTGTGCAATGGTTCACATAGCATATGAGTTTATTAGAGTCCTCACCTGCTGAGGGCTCTTTTACTACTCAAGCTGCATGACTCTTGTAATTATTTATGGATGTTTCAGTGTATGCATTTTCCATAAATTACATCATAAAGTTTGCATCAATTCCAGACTTTTCTTCCAGAAGTGGTTACAAAGGGGTACCTAGTAAATGGCTTTTTGATAGTAGACGGAAAACAGTGGCATTTCCTGATGCTGTTCATATTTCTTACCTATCTGAAACAAACAAAAAAAAGTACCTAAATGAAGAAAAGCTGCCTTTAATGTTTCCAAAGTTCTTACTGAGAACTTGGAGCAAGAATTCCTGTAATGTTACCTGAGTGACAATGATGAGGAGTAAATAATTTTTCTTCCCACTCTGCCATACAAGAAAAAAATTGTGCAACATCAGTATATTGCACTTAATCAAGCAGTGTCTCCTAATATTAGGATCTGAAATATTACAATGATAATTACTTCTCCATTGAAAGTGTGAGTTTACCTAAAGTAACAGAAACATCATAAAAACATTACTAACCTTACCTTAAATCAATGACTCTTCAGACAGAGTCTCACTCAAAAGCACTTTTGCTTATGCCAGGCATCCACACTCTTCTTTTTCAATTCAATTAACACTAGTTAGTAACAGGATTTTGAGGTTTTCCTCTGGAACTCCAAAGCTTTTGTGCAACACATGTATGTATCCAAAAACTGCCACTTACAGTTATTGATAAACATTATTTATTGATTTCTGTTTTAGAGCACTACTTATTAAGGAATGACTCTACAGGTAAAGAGAAACAGAAGGTGAACGTTTGTTCAATACTATATTTATGCATATATGCTATCTATATATATACTATATATACTATCACATGCATATTTTGTACTAAAGGGCATATAAGAGATTCACTGAACATATTAGAATTAAATACACTAAGCCAGCTGGAGTGCATTTAAAAAATAATCATAATCTTATTGAGTAGTTGATATCAAATAACTTTTCCCACGCGCATTCATCTTCCCTAAACCAAAGCTTTTGAGTTGAGACAAATATTGTACATCTGGAGGTTGCAGATGACTACCTCCAACTGGGACTAGATAGCAATACAAATCTTTAAAATAACAATAGGTGTTTAGATTCAGAGTTTTCATTATTTTTCACTATTTTTTTCATTTTTTTTTTCCCTATACTTAGACTGCACATTAGCATGTACTGTGAAAAAGTGTATAATGAAAAAATGTCATGGCAGACACATTGGATAGAATGCTAGAGTTCTAATATCTTGTGTAGGTATCTCCACCTGGAAAACCCCACTACTTGGATTTTAATATTTCTTTTACTTTTATTAAGGACTTTGACGTTGAAGGCCTTCCTGAAGAGTTTTGGAAGAGTAAAGTAACCTGTTTCTGACATTGATACGAGGATGATACTTGGTAGCACAAGAAAAATATAGACCTGTTCAAATTTGAAAATGAGAGGATTTTGCTTGGTCTCCCATAATCAGTCAATTTGTGAATTATATTCTCTACCAGGTCTGTGTCCAATGAGTTATTGGGTTTCTCTAAGATAGGATTTTATACCTTTCTCTTGAAAACTTGGTTAAATCCAATTGTAGAAATTACAATTCTAATGTATTCTGCAAATATATTTGATGTTAATCTTAAAGATTCTAGCATATCTCTATCCATGTCCAGACTGGTCATTTTTTAGAAAATGTCTCACGTATTGGGTTAAATATGATGGAGGTTTTATTTTCATCATTTTTGTAAATATCTGAATTAATAAAGAATTTAGTGCCAATAAAACACTATAAGTATTTCATTACAGTATTCTGTACAAATGGTTATGATTTGATGAAGCACTTAGAGCACTTAGATAAAATCTGTGAGGGAAAATACCCCTTATTTCATTATAATGTCCAACATCACATAGACTTGTTTTCCCCAAAACAACTAAATTAATTTGGTATGGTATAAGTTGCAAAAACAAACACACCAAAGCCTTCAAAAGGATTCACATGGATAGGTCATTAGTGCTGCATGGCCCTATATAGTTAGTTAAAATTCTCAGAGGTTAGTTTATATCTTGATACTTTAATAAACAGTTTCAGCTTTGGTGAAAGCTGGAAAGCTTAATCCATTAAGAGCCATTCAGAACCAAAACAAACAAACAAAGCTTTAACCACTTCAGTGACAACAGCACAGAACAAACAAGCAGTCTCCTTCGAAAATCTCAGCAATTTTAAGATCAATAGCCTCACTCTGTGCTTCTAAGTGATGAAAGCTAGAAAATCTCTGCTGTCGGCTCTTTTCAAAAATGTTTCTGGCAAAGCTATAGTTGCAAATTTGATGAGTTTAGTTTAGCAATACCCATGTAGTCTTGGAGGCTGACTTAAGTACTATCACTGGACACAATGAAAACAAACTAACTCAAACATCACTTTTAGCTGAAATTTCCTCTCTGTACCGTTAATTTACAATGTAAAAATACCTTTCAACATTTCTTCCAAGTAATTATACTTAGAGTTCTTTGATTATTTTTCTAATTACCAGCAGCAGATTTTTTTTCTTTTTTATATTCATAATTTAAAAAAAAATTAGAAATATTTTTTGTGAATGTAAAACCAGCAACTTACTAAAGAATATAAGTCTGTCTCAAAGTACATTTAACCTGATCTGCCAATATGGATAATCAAATCAGCAAATGCATCTATATACACAGAAAGAACAAAAATAAACTTTTTTTTTCCTTTCTAAGATTAAAAGCCTGTTAGGTCCTTTTAAAACACTGCCATTGTATATTGACTTTCATGAAAAGAAAATTTACTTCTTTTTACTTAGTCTAGGCTTACATCATTCATCAGAGTTATTATATAGTAGATTTGTTACCATTCCAAAGGATCTGAAATTATTCCTGCATCTATATACAAATATTGATGGTTTTGTTTCCTGTTTTTAAATACAATACCTCATATATTTGTTATTTTGTTTTTCATTTAAATTTCACATTTACCCTTAATTATAAACTCAGAAGTACAATAGGAGGAGTATTCATTTTTTAACCAGCAGTGTCAGCTAGTTTGCGTTTTACCCATGAATTATCTAGAAGCTTTAAATTATATACTTTCCTAGACAGTCAAAAGACACTGTAGGGATTGTCTGTATATGTCTACAAGCTAATTTATCTACTAAGAGTTATTGGGTTTCTGGTAGTCAGCTGACTTTAGTAATCGTATTTTAAAATTTAAATCAGCAACATAGAATGCTTTCAATATGAGAATGATGAGCAGCAAAACAGAACCTGTGCACAAGTTTTTGTTTACAGATCACACAATCTACCCAAATTTTTTCACCGGAAAGGCATAACATCAGAATAACATTTAAAATATGTGGCTTTATACAAGGACACTGTGTTGTTCAGCCCTGATTCATTAAGATGCTTGATGCATAAGTGAGTTGTCAAACGATATGTGGGTGGCTGTAATGGCAGCATGTAGGTTTGTATGGAAAACAAGTATGGCACTGTGAAGATTTTTTCTCTCTTTCATCATATAGGTACTCACATGTAACACTTGTGAGGGGTCTGCTAAGAACCTTGCTGTCAAATGAACTAATTCACCAGAAACACATGCAAGTTTAAAACAAAGTTCTCCAAAGGCGGAAAAAAAAAATCAAACCACCTAGACTTTCTGTAGCCTAACCAAGTGACAGACACATAGACAACTTCATTGCTGCCAGAACAACACTCTGCACAGCCCACCAGCAAGCTATTTGTCACTGCTACAAGAATATCCTCCGCAACTTGGCATCAGGGTCCCTGGGTAGCCAACTGTGCTTGCTTAGTGCTGGAAGTGCTATCCAGTAATAGGGAGGAAAATGATCAGAGGACCTCATTATTTTTACAAAATGTATTATTGCATGTAAAGCATATCCTTATAGACATAAACAAGAAGATTCTATAGGAAAATACCAATTTAGTTGATATCACAAAATTGTATTCTATACGAGTTCAAAGAAAAGACAGTATTTAACTTCCTTTCAGTTTTCTTCGTATTGTGTGATAAAATTAATTGCAATCTCAAAACAGCACATCCTTTGATACAATCTTGGCCTGCACAGAAATATTCCCTTTACTATTGCATTGTGTCTTAGATATTGCACTGGATCCTATATACTTAAAAATGTTGACAGCCCAGTTGCAACTGTCTAATTATCATCCTCAGCCAATTGCTTTTACTGAGCAAAGGGGTAGAATAAATGGCAAGCAGTCCATCTCCAGTGGTTCTAGGAAAGTGAGTAAGGACAATGAAAACTAATGACTATTAAAAAATGCAAAAATATTTTCCTAAGAGAAAAAGAATAAAGCAGCAGGAATGACAAGTTCTGATCTTTGGAAAAAATAAATAAAATAAAAGAATATGAAATAACCAAATAAGAATCATAGATAAGAGGACAAGAGGGAACAATTCCATTTCATAGATAAGAGCTCATTGGTACTAGAGTAGGAAACAATCGTTTTAATAAACCAATCTGATTTTTCCGAAGTTTACATTAACCTGGACATTCCTTTTAACTGACCAAGTGTCTAATTGTTAGAGCATGGCAAAACACAAGAGGTATGTGTGGATGTTCATGAATGATGACCATCATTATTTTGTGATTGTGACTTGGTGTAAGGAGTACCAAGTAAAGAGTTTTCCTTTTACAGGCAGGTGGACTTCCAAGGTACAGTGTGGATAAAGAGTGTGATGTGAACAAAGGACATGGAACAGAACATTCACAGCATGACAGTACCACAGTCTGACTACCATGGCCTACACTGTATCCATTTTGTGCAAATTCATTCACTTCATGCTATGGAAAATATATTGTTAGCTGCACAAGGTTATTCCCTTAATGCATGGGGCAGAAACCTAACCAAAGACCCTAACCTCTCATAATTCAAATAAGGCACTAAAAACACTTACAGGAAATCTGAGTATCATTTTTCTTATCCACGATCATGGGAAGAGCCTATATTGTGATTAGAACTGTGCATTTAGAGCTCCTTGCAAAAGGTGGAGACCACAAGGTTCTTATAACTCAACCAATCTCCTCGCTGCTGTCATGTTATAAGCGTGATGTCATAGGCTCTGTACTGTCTTGAGTTTTTTTAATGCCTCCTCTTCTTTTATGTCCAGTTCCTTATTTATGCAGAATATCTGAAGCTATTTGTAGGGTTTCCTTTTAGATCATGGAGATAAACCAAATGATCAAAGACCAAGAAGCATTCATAGAATAATACTTCGTGGAAATGAGCAGAGTTGTAGACTGTAAACTCACCATCAAATAGCAGAAAGACTTGGGAGAGGTAAAAAGGAAAAGGCGAAATGGGAAAAAGACAAAATCAATGGCTACTGTTAAAAAAACCGTAATGTCATGCTAATATAAGTTATGTTCCACACCCAGACATTGCAAATTAGAGTACAATAAAAACCACAACTGGTTTGTTCTGGTTCTTACACTGCAAGCTGTCCATTTAGAAGAGGTCATGCATCCTTAAAATAGATGTTGCAAGATTTTTGTTCACCAATTAAAATTATTTATTTATTTAACTGGGTACACAACTCTTTTTTTTTTTTGGCTTAACAATTTTAGTTTTGTTGATCATATTTTTGGCTAATAGTGCTTTATATTGTTTAGCACTGTAGCAAACCATCATATACTTCTTAAAATATTTTAAATAACAGATCATAACTAATGTAATTTCTTAATGTACATAGATAAATGAGGACTATTAGATTCTTTCAGGAAATATTAACATATAAATTCATATTTTTCTTTTCTCTCTTTCACCATTTAAAAAGGCTGTAACTATTTGGAACCATTTTTATAGTTTATATAATATACTCAAGTTTCAAATACAAATTCACACACAGAGGCATTTATATTAGTGATTTTGAAAAAAAAAAAATCTAACAAACAGTTGTTTCTTTTTGTCTCCTAAAGTACTGAGATTTCTATCCTATTAATGAACAGCACTGAAAGAAATGGGCAAGCCTTATTAACATTAATAACATTTAAGCACCCCAAATGTCTTCCTACTAAGAATTTTCAAGTAGTTAAATTGACTGTAAAAAGGAGGTTTTCTTCTCATATTGACAAAAGCTTGGCATTGGGTCTTATCCTGATCCTATTGAAGGTATTTATGTTTTACTGCTGAATTCTACATGGAAAGAATCAGGTCTAATGGCAACACTAAGAGACTTATTCCTTAATCCTTCTCTAGAACAGAGCTTTTTAAATATTCAGAGTTTTTCAAATTATTTGAAATTATACTACAATGAAAAAAATGTTGTAGCAACCTCTGCTACTGACATGGCTGCTGAGGCAGCCTTTATACTTGGGGCTTCAGATGCTATACTTCAAAGACTTGATCATCAAACTCTGCCTTGCTGCATGCCAAAAAAAGGAAGTCTTACTTTAGACCACAATGGACTGATTGGTCTGGTGCAAAAGGTCAACAAACACTATACATGCCTGCTTGGGACTAAAGCTTTAAAGGGAAATCTTGCCAAGCAGGATTAAGGTGTCTATTCTTTCTTCAGTATGAGTGCATTGCCAAGGGAAGTAAAACATGCATATTAAAAAAAGAAAAAATAAAACTGTCATAAGTCCATAGTAGCATAAAAATTCCTGCAGCGTTAGTATATATTTTGCTTGTACAGAGGCACTGTATGGTAATTACATTTTTACTTTGGGAGTTACAATGACTGGCATATGCATGCATTCAGTTAAAGAATGAGGTTGACAAATATGGAGTTTGGGACAACAGAAAAGATTTATTTGTACTTGAGAACAGAAGAAAATTGTTGACTCATACCAAAATGCCTTTGTCAGACCAGACCTGCACAAAAATGAATTGTAGTTCTGCCTGAACTGTCCAGAGAAGCTGGACAGCTATACCCCTGTTTTCTGTTTTAGCTAGAACTTTGTTCCTTTGGTCCAGTTCATTTTCTTAACATATGTAAGGGTAAGAATCAGACTGCTTGCTTATTGCAGCATTGTGGGCGTTCCATGATTAAACATAAACATGTCCTTGGTACTTCCCACTCACCAATCATGGAGCTGCCTGGAATGCCCATAAGGAATGTTAAACAGAATGAGAAATGAGAGACAAAGAAAACCAAGCCCCTCTGTCATGCAGGCACTTCACTGCAAGTGCTCTGCCTCTACTTACATAGGTTACCTCTAAATACAGAGGTTTGTCTGGAGGGGACTCAATTTTTTTAAAGTGCATCTGGAAAGAGGAGAAACATCACCCGGCTTTTCTGTAGTGATTTTGCAATGATTAGAACATTTTGCTGGGAAACGGGTTGTCATCCACTGCTCCATTGCCTTCGGAGAGGACTTTAGTCATAGGTCTGTGGGTGTCTGGGGAGTCTAACCATAGACTCTGAACTTAATTTCTTAATATCACACAATACTTACTCCTTACAATTGTTCCCACACTTTCATAGGATATTTTCTAGTTCTAGATCATCTTTCAGCTTTAAAAAGCAGGTATCCTGTAGGAGTAAAGGGGCTTTGGCTTATTCCTTGAAACTTTCAGCTAATTTGTGACAGTTTGGGAGACTCAGCAGGAGAATCACAGGCATTACAGCTGCAAGTAATATCAGCCACAAGATCATGTTTATGAACAAGAAAAATGAGCAAACCCTGTCATGTTTTACTTTTGACTTTTTGCATTAGCCATACTAATGCAAAGCTGAGATGATTTTAAACAGAAGCCGAGTGCAAGAAGAACAATATGCATGTTGACTACTGAAAAATCAATATATCAAACAAAACCTTTTTAAATCACTCACAGCAATTGTACATACTCAGAATACAAAAGGTTACTCTTTGGGAAAAGTTTGCAAAAGACAGAGATACAAGAGGATTAGGACAGTGATAAAAAGTAATTACTCAAACTATTCTTACGGATAAAACTTAAGTGTTGTGTACAATTGCCACAATAATGCAGGTAAACACTTGTTGTTGAACCATAAAATGAAGAATCAGGATGCTAAACACTATCTAAGAGTAGTCTGTGAGAAGAAATGGAAAAATCAACTGATTTATTTGGAGTCATATTCTGCTGTCAGTGCTCTTTCATCAAGGCAGAGGCGGGGTAACAGACGAAGGAGGTTTCCCGGAGCTGTGTCAAAAAACAAGCTCATAATTAATAGTCCACCCAACATCCAAAAAGATTTGTTGGTTTATGACTAAGACTCCTTACATGAAAAACTGGTGCACCTAATCAGTGCATTATAAGGAAGTCTCCCATAAAGGCAATGCCTTATTCTGTATATTCTCACACCACGTCACATCAGACAATTGCTCCCACAGATTCTGCAGCTCCACAAGACACACCCTGTCACTTCCAATAATCTATGAAAAAAACCTCCAAATTCTTCACAATTATATTTATCAATAAAATATTACTGGAGGAAGCAGGGAGGAAGCACACAAACATTTCTAAAACCTCTGTGACAAAAGAGGAAGTGAAATAACTTACAGGAGAGAAAAAATAAAGAGAAATGTAAGTCATTCTGAAGTGACCTTGACCTACAGTTATTGTTTCCTTAGGAGTGAGAACATGGAATGGTTTTTGTGTGTGTTTTGGTTTTGTTCAAGGAGGTAAGAGTTAACTGCTGAAGTGAAAGAATGTGTGAAGTGTGCATAGTGCTGAAAGGTTGAAGTTTGTTTTTAAGCTTATCTGAAGGGTGAGGAGCAATTGAAGAGCAAATGTGCCAAGATCTAAGCAGATAGGGAAAATGCAGCCTCCCTCCTAGATTTCTTCCTTGCTTTCTGATGGTTGAAAGTCAGATTTGTGAAGGATGAACCTGAAAAGTAGTCTACAATCAATAATTTAATATTATTTAATTCAATAATTTTAAAAGATAACATATCCTAATTAATGTATTTTATATAATGACTTAAAATTATATGAAGATATCCTTATTTGAGGATACTCCAGAAGAAACAGCATATTTTATCAATATATATTGGGTTTTTAGTTTTTGTTTTAAATTCATCAAATCATTTTGCATGTTTATAACCAACCCTATTCCAGAAAACATTTATACATAGACATAAATATACTACTCATGCTGTGGAAATAATGCTAAGTATAAGCTCAGTGTTTTGATGAATCCAGGCCTAAGAACAGAAATGACTGTAAACATTCTGAAAACATCTTAACAGGAAATGCTGTAGGGTATGAAGTGCAAAAACAACTAGCATGATATTCTTGGAATGCAATTATAGAGATAACATTATTGATCTGCTTATTAAATTCCAAAATGGAGACCAAGATAATTAAATTGCAATTCTCCCTCTGCTTTTCCACTTACTGCTTGAAGTTAGACAACATTTTCATTCAATAGGTCTATATATTTTTAACTATTATAGAATATATTTATATTTTCACTTAATATTTGTTATTATATTTACTCAGGTATCCCTATACTGTATTTCTCCATATTCTGTAATTGTCTACAAATACTTGCTCAACTCTCAGCTCATCACCACCATGGCAAAGGACAGCAGTGGAAAAAATGCTGTAATCTTGTAGCTCCTGGTCTACTGATTTAGGAGAAGAGATACATTTCCTTAAAACAAGTATTGAGGGAATCACTATTTGGATGTACTGCACTAAAATGAGATGGAGGTAGGGCAGTTCACTCATATTTGATAGCAGTACAAAATTCCTTACTCAATTAAAGTAAGATTTCACTGACTTAGAGATTATTTTTTTTCATCATACGCCTAAAAACTATTATTTTTTGTACTGAATTTCTTTTGTAAACTTCACTTTCCTCCTGTGACACTGGATATGTTTTTGGGCATATTTTTAAAACTTATCAAAAGCAAAAGGGAATAAATGGAGAATTTTTCCTTAGTTCCAGGAAGCAGCTGGCCAAAATTACTATCACAAGATCCAATAAGCAACTGGCCAATATTGCTGTTACCAGAGAAACAGATAAAGGACATATCCTTGAACTGAGAAGATCTTGAAAATCAAGTTGCAGTCTATACACTATTAGAGGTATATATTTTGCATCTGTGAACAGTTAGCTATCTGTAAGCTACATTTGTAAAGATCATTATCTTGCCTAGGAGACATGGGATGCTCGTTTGCACTTGCTGTGATTAGGACATAATCAATATGAATGGTCAGCTGAGAAGAATGCATCGTAAAAGAGATGCTCCAGCCTTTCTAAATTCAAAGTTCACATGTGATTTTCATGAAACTCTTAGTAAATACATAATATAATCCTAGACAGTCCTCAGTATTTAATTACAAAATACTCATCCATTACAGTCATTAGATACAGTTTCATAGAAATATATTTCATATTTATTATTTTAGACTTCAAGGTAGGAAATTATTTCTTTAACAGGGAGATATCAAGCGAGTATAAAAAAAAAAATTGGTCTTTATCCTACATTCCCAGTCTAACCAGTAGATTTATGATAATATCTGAATATGGACTATAATCACTGTAAAGCTATCCTGTTTACTATAAATGAGATTTACAATGGTGTGGAACACCTGCATCACTTGGTAAAGACAGAAGGCCTCAGATATTCAACACCTTGATACCATATTGTCATTTAGATAGATACAAAATGCAACACATTCCTGTAAACACAAGGCTGATTTAATTTTGTCTCTGTTCACTTTATTGATTTAGTTGGAATACTGCTGAGTTTACAGTGCTGCATACTAATTCCTGCCAGATTCTGCCTTCACTGCTCACACTGAGCATTATTTTATTCTCAGGGTAGTCCCATGGAACAAAATGGGACACCACTACATGAAGTAGAGCAGCAGAATATGGTCCTGGCAGCAGACAATTGTATATTGTTTTTTATACTATTATATACTACTATATATTATATGTACCTTTATTATTCTAATAAAAAAAAAAAGTGATTAAAAAAGGAGACCTACATAAATCCTTTATTTGCATTTCCACACACTGCAGAAACGTTTACACATTCAAGTTTACACATGCAGTGGTATTACCCACTGGAACTGGTTAGAATCTTTCACGCACTTAAAAATTTATTACTATTTTAAAGGGAATATTTGCTTTTACAAACAAGAATAATGCATGTAGAGGCCTCTTCTCTGTGAGACCCCCTTTTCTTGTAGTTCTGAGTTTAAGGAGTTTTATAACAATGCCATAAAATTTTAAAAATTATTGAACCTTATGTAATATGCCTCTGAGAATAGACTCTAAGTTTTCCTTACTTCTTATGGAGTGACTGTGGAGTGATATATCCCACACTGAACTGCTGTTCTTGTGTCTTTTATAATATCAAACTAGATAGTAGCATGAAAGCATCAACATAATTCTTATTAATTATACTTTCCTTGTTCTTCTCTGACTTTCATCATTATTTTTGTTGTTTTTTAATATAACTACCCTTGCACTTATGTCATAAAAAATTCTGCCTTTTTCTCTTTTTTAATATTTGTATTCAAGACAAACAACAGGAGGTTGAAATCAGGCCATTTAAAAGAAACATCTGCTGACATTTATTCATATGCTACATGTTCCACTTTCATCATTGAATGTAATGATAAACACACATTCCAGTCAATAATGGCAAATCCCAGCCAAGCTTTACAAATGGTCTCTTTAACACCTAAATTGACAGCTCGGGAGAATTTGAGATAGAAGCTAAATATGGTACATTTGGACACTATTTCCCTAAGCCTAGAATGACTGAAAGGCTTTAACAAGCACAAACACTGTGGGTATGTGGGTATAGTTTTGTCTAATACAGGTAAATATCTCATTAGACTTTTGTGTTTTGTAAAGAACTCCTGACAATATACTTTTTTTTTGGAGACGTGACATTATATTCTTCCTTGAAAAATAAATCTAATTATATTTTCTTTATACAGGAGAACTAACCCTAATAAAGCTGAAATTTGAAATAAATTTGCTTTTATGAGGAGAAATATTTTGTCTGCTTTCATTTATTATTTCTTATAACAAGCCTGCTAATTGCTAATACATTAAAATATTTATAAATTCCCTTTTAATGCAACATTGTCAAGAGCTAGGTGGATTCTTTATTTAACTCATATGTTTTTGTGTCAGAATGTCTTAGGAACTGCCATATTGCAAACAGGGCCTCGTTTCAAAGCAGTGTTCCTCAGTTATGGGTAACCAAAGATCGTAAGTATAAAGCTATAGAGTTTTCATGATAGGAACAAACAGAAAACATCTCATCAGTTTGTGTGCATATAAATATGTTATTCTGAAAAAATAATGATCTCTTTTTGCATTTCTATGTGTATTCTTTTCCATTTTAGTTCAGATTGATTAACCTTCTCAAAACTGAGTCATAAACTGATTTTAAGTCAAGCAGAAAATCACAGCTTTTCTATACTCCTTCATGTGTGAATAGTTTCTCCTTTCAAAACTCTTGTATAGTTCAAAACAGGTCACTCATTATTTAGCAAGAGGGGGGAAAATTCTACACACTCTAAAATAATGAATGTAAAAATAATTATAGGATCACAAAGTTATCTTGTGTAGCATAATGAAAAGTGTTAACCATGAAGATAATGCTGTATCTCTTGGTTGAAAGAAATCCCTTTCCTGATATATTGTTATGAAGAGCTGCAAATATTCAGGTTCATTTGGTGGTCTTTTAATTCAGAGACAATTCACTTGGAGTAGAATAGCAAGAGTCACTGTTGGCAAAAAATTATAGACTTTGTGTCTGCCTAGGGACTCAGCTCAGGAAATTCAAGCTATTGGATGTAGGAGCCATTGGATCTGCTTTTGTCCTAGGTGTATGTTCATAGCTCCATTATTTGTGTTTGCATTTCCTTTACTTTACCCTGACACTAAATGATTACTTGAGGCTTAAAACTATATTGAGAGTCTATGCCCTTTATCATTAAAATCAATGAATTTCATATATGAGAGTGTTTGCAATGCTACAGCATAAATACATTAAGAAAATTTGATGGACATATTCAGCACAAAGTTAATATAATCTGAGATGAGTTTTTGCAGGTGAGTGGAGAAAGAAAATAAAGTATTAAAATCCAGTCATAATCTTTCTGTTGTATTTAAGCATTTTTAAACTATGCTAACAGACCGGAGGTTTGAGGATCTTTATTTCTTTTTGTTGAGATTTGCTGTTGTGCAAAATAAGTTACTTTTATCAACCTGAATCAATCTTTACTTTGAAGCAAAATAAAATTACAATTGGGCTTTTGACTGCTAAATTAGTGGAACAGAAAAAGTCAGTAAAACATCTAGTAAAGTATTAAAATCTAAAGAAGTGCACTTTTTATTGAAATACAAATCTACATACCACAGCAGAACCAATCCAAACCCTGTGCCAGTTAACATAGAAATAATTTGCTAATGTTGCATAAAAGTTAAATGATCTTCAAGTAGACCATTTGGCAATTGGTGCATCATCTTCTTAAATCTAAAGCATGGGAATGAATACCAGCTATCAAACATGAACCGTATGCTTTTGCTGAGTGCTGCTTACCCAATTGCATGTGTAGCCACAGTTTTGGCAATCATCAGATTGCGGTTAGAAACAATCTACAGTATGGCCTAGAAGAAGATTTTTGATTTTGTTAAATGATTAAACTTTCCACTAAAGTATCTAAGCAAGACATCTGGACTTAATATTTATGAGGAGGTACCCCCAGCCACACCAGAACAAATTCCATGTCAGTGTTCTCCATTAGAAAATGTTTTTTATATCCTCGTTTTCTATACTTGCAATCATTTCTCTTCTTTACAACATGTAATGTAATTATATATACCCCATTATCATGAATATTTAACTAGGTGTGTAACAACTGCTACAGTACAGCAAGCAGTTCCAAAATCAAGATTCAGGCGTCATCATTCTGACAGCATCATTTTCTCCATCATGGAGAAATAAAGACATTATAATCATATTTGATTTTTTTCCTAAAAGGAACTAGAATTGTAATATAGTAACTATGAAAACCATAAATATTAGTCTTTATATCACTGGAAATGCTGCCTTGCTTTCATAGGAGTAGTCTCAAAACCACATGTGCAGAGACAAAGTCTTATTCCTGTCATACATCTTCTAAATTAAATTCTGAGATGGCTTCTGAATGAGTAGTTTCTTTGACAAAAGCTGATCTTTGCTAGTTCATAAATAAAATTTAAAAAACCAACCAACCAAACAAGATTTCTAGAAAGATGAAAAACACTAACTATTGGGCTTTGTCCTTGGTCCTCATATTGTCCAATTTTGAAGGTTTAAATCTACATGAGAATTTTAATGTTTTAACAAAATTTAGAAGCTTTGCTAGAAGCTTTTGAGGTCTGACTTGTTACCAAGAATGCAAGCAAAAGAATGTGATGCCCTTTTTAACATAGAAAATGCCTGCTCTTTATGTCATGCATCTTCCTCCAAAACATGCTTGTGAAGGCTTTCTGCTGATCAAATTGCGTGTTCTAGACTAGAATAGCTCAACTGTCTTCAGCTGAAAGATGTTCTGGATAAAATCCAGGGACCATCTTTTACTTCCCATGTGTTCCAAACTGGTGTGCGAACATTTGTATAAAAACAGCCCAATCATTTTGCAAAATCATAATTTTATTTTTATATTTTAAAAGTATTTTATGTAGGGTCTGAAAACAGCTGAGAAATGACTGCAGTTTTGTCAGTGTATGACCACTAATATGTCAAAAATGACATAGGGATTTTTATTTGTGCATTTTGCTTGGGTTTTTTCAATAATTTCGTAGACTTTCAGAAGATCTCAAGACCACTGCTGTCCACTTGGCTAATTGCTCTAATGTCAAGAAAATACTGAACATTAATGAACTGTCAACCGTGCTACCTCTGACACAAATACAGTTCCTGTGTGAGGGCAAGTTAGGGACTTGCCCACAATTCTCACTTCATTTCAGGGACTATTCTCCACACACTGCCTTTCTTTTAAAACCCATTTAAATGGTAGGTGATGCAGATTAGCCAAAGCTGTAGTCATTGTGAGTGAATTGGGTGAGTTTACCCTCTTCTGGTTTTTTTTAAGTTAGAAAAGAAATATATGGGCTCAAGCTCTTAAATGCTATTATTAGGCCTATATATAAGCATGGTTGCAATTATGTAGGTTTTTCTCTGAAGAACACCTCATAGGTAAATTAACTTCAATTATGATGCTCATAAAAATGCTTCTATTAAACACACAAGGATCTACCTGTCTTAATAATAAATAGTTACAAGAACAATTTTTGCCAGTGAATGTTTCATGACTTCTAAATGGATAAATTTTCCAGTGTGCTCTAGGAAGTTAGTATGTTCTCAGAAGATTTCTTTAACTTAGTTGTTGCTAATTTATTCACACTAATACAGGAAAAAAATACTGCAAAATTTTTCATAACAAAAAACTGTGCATATCTCTGTGTTTTAGCTGGCATGTGGTTCTACACAGATGGTTTGGGGCTTTCTTTGCTGCAAAACAGATGGGCCTCCACTGTCCCTTACCAATCAAAAGAGAACTTGAAAATATAGGAATATCTTTACTTCCATTGTGTCCCGTAATTCAAGAAAATAAATGCCTAAATATATAAATATGACTTCCTGTGTAAAATGATGGAATATCATATGTTTAATTTAAACTATTTGCCTATATTAAATGTGAAAACTGTTTGGTGTAGTGGTTTTCTTCCAAACAATAACTAAATATTACAAAAAGTACTGACTAGAATGAGAGCTATTGCTGTTCATCTTAGCTGTGTGATATTGTTTTAGTTGTACTTTGCTGATACTGTTTAAATTTATTTTAGATGTGATACGATGTCATTCAAAATAATTACCAACTTAAGAGAGCAGCTTGTTGACAGATCATCTTCTATTATTTTGTTCACATACTGCACTGTATGACAGTAGCACAGACATTTATAGCGTGAATATCAACTAACTTTGTTTTGTTCTATGATCATTTGCATTGAGAAGAAGAGTGTATTTGGGGCATTTTTCTCCTATCAACACACAATTGCCTACCTCTTTTTGGAGAACTGAAATGAGGCATCAAAAAAATATTCCCGTGGCTATAATTAAAACTCCCAGAGGATAGAGAATTAGTATGAGGAACTGATTCACCTTGAAATCCAAACACTGCCAGTGCCAGAGGAATGCCTTTACTGGTAATCTTACTACAAATGTTGCAGATCTTTGGGCCTGAGTCTTCAATACATCTGCCACTTCTCTCACAATTTCTGCCAACTAGATGAGACAGCACATAGAAATCTTCTTGCATCTGCCTGCAGTGGTCAGCTGAAATGCATAGAGAACATAATGCTGGAATATATGATACCAGTTTAAGAAGATGTCATTCCCTTACACATGGCATAAGGCCATAAAATACTTTGAATACGTTGGACATTGCTTTTTAATGATGCTATGTTCAATGATAGGCAGAGAAAAGTTCCCAATTATATACTTGGAAACATCCTTAGGTAAATTTTTTTTTCCTAAAAATGAGCTTTCTTCCAGCTGCAGAAAATGAAGATAGTCATTTCAGAGCCTTACATTAAGGTAATATATCTATTATAATGGTCCATGAATTATAACAGCATACCCTTTTTATCTATGCCTGGAAAATTACAAGCCTAGTGCCACTTAACTTTATTAATGATGTACATTTTTATGATCCAGTAGCCTTGTGTGGGAAGAATCACATCTTGCTGTGTCTAACTTAGATGAAAAATGGGCAAGTCATCTAATTTCTTTTAAAGTATGCTGATTTTGTTGAACGCATGGAACACTAAGCAACAGAACATCTTTTCTTTTCCTCTCCAATCTTCATTAATATTTATGGTTTAACTTTTATTTGGTACATATTGTGAAGAATATATTTTAACAGCAGACTTAGCTGGCTGCAATATCCCATCTTCTCTCGTGTAGGTGCAGAAAAATCTTCTAATTTCAGGTGATGTTGTTGTTCTATTTTTGTCAATCTGCTGAAGCTATTTTGTTAATTATAATTTTAAAGAGGAAAAGGAACAGATTAAATAGCCATCTCACAATGTCAGACTAGGTCTTTACTTCCAATATGCATTAACAATTTTTTTTGAGGAATTACACCCATAAAGATGCAAAAAATTATTGGGGCATGCCAAGTGTTCTGATTTAGAAATTATGTACTCCAGTTCATGGCTGAAGACAAATGATATTTTGATACAGAAGAAATAGGAATTGCTGTGCATCTTGCCATCAGCTCCTCAAGTGAACTCTACAATGACACTGAGAATAGTCTTGAGACTTTTTCCACAGCCTTTCTCAATTCAAACATCATAATCAGGATGAATGTAGTAGACTATATGAATGGTAAAGACCTGTACAGTGGGAAAAACAGGGAGGATGAGGACTCTATAGTCATGTAAGTACAGTCATAAGCCAGCAAGGTTATTACATGTGTAGTGAGGTGCATTTCACTCTTGGGTGGGATTTTATCATTCTTCAGCAGCCTTTTTTGAAGACTAGATGAAGAACATTGATGGCTACCAAAGGAATTAGTCTAGTCTTCCTGGAAGAAAAGATAATCAAGAACAGGGATTTGAGGAAGGATGGGGTCAAAGTCCATGTGTCTTGTGGAAATTTCAGTGATAAAGAAAAGGAACTGCCTTTGCTTATCAACTTAATAGGTAAAAGCCCTTTTAACCTGTCCTACTATTGAATATACATATGCTAATAATCCCCTTTTTACTAATTAGGAATGGTTTCATTCCTCAGAACTTGATTTTTAAAGAGAAGTAGAAATGTTTAAATGGTACTCACTGAATATGCAGTAATCAAATTCATGAAAATCTTCATGTGGTACACAATGGTATTAATTATATACAAGTGAGTGGAGCACAGCTGAACTACTGACTTTTTTAGCACCCTCCTTGACATTTGGGTTTTGAAGCTTTTTAGACTAAAATTGTTTGGCTTGGATCATAAGTTATAAAAGTATATATTTTTCTCTATATCACAGCAAGAAATGCAGAAATGTACTGCATATTTTAGAAAACGAGTAGAATTACTATTTTTTTATATCAAGTTTTTGGAATATATTTCAAATTACAAATGGCAGGGAAATTTCATACAAAAAAAATCAAATACAATTAAAGCAAGTGTCATTTTCCCCACATGTATACTTTATTTGCCTTTCATAAAACCCATAAAGAAACATTTTGTCAACTAATAATTTTTAAAATTTGACTTGTGATTCAAAGTGTAAAAACAAAGGATTTTTTTCAGCACATGTAACACAAGAGGCTTTTGCAGCACAGTTTCAGAACTCTTTCTTGGTAAGAAACCTTATCTAATCCTGTTTCATCCTTTAAAACTGCCTACACACTACTCTCAAGGGACAAATTTAATACTTTGCAACAAAGGGAATATAGCCCTTTCAGCCTGAATAGAGGAATTGTTAGGACACCACGTGAGGTATGAATAACGTTGTAATGCTGCCTTTTACTTGGCAAAGAAAAAAAGTCTTCTCTTGCAACTAAAAGATTAGACCTTCCTCCTTGGGTTAAATTTTTTGACCTGTGCTATATCCCAAGACATCTATTTTTCTGTTGTATTTGGGTCTTCTACCTCTTGTGAAGTAAACACTGAGCAAATATAAGTAAACAGTTTGTTTTAGCTGAAGATAGAAAGGCACTATTTAATTGAGTTTTGATGATAGATATGCTCCAAATGGTGCAAACATCTTTGACATGGTAAAATAATATTGTCTTATGACATGTGTAACACTACGTAAAGAATATTAATTTAGTGCTTTCTACGTTTACAGTGTTTTGGTGAGAAATAATAAAAGAAACACAAATGATCTAATGTGGAAAAAAACAAATAGAATCAGATACCTTAGTTCATTACTAATAAGGATAAATTTTTTTCTTATTAATTTTCAAGGTTATAATTTTAATATAAATTGAAATAACATTTTTCTTATTTTTCCATCTTAGAGTTGTGAACAGTTATTTATTTTTATAATCTTGTCCAATATGTTGTTACTACATTTTAGATTGCTACATCTTTTTCAAAAAATACATAAAGTTTGATAAAGATAAGGCCTTTCTTATCATGATGTAGGTGTAATTTAACATTCTCTCTAATTTAACATTCTGTCTAATGTACTTCTCTTCATACACTGCATGTAGTTTGTACCTAGTATGCTGTATGAACAGCAAATATATTACAGCAGTTATATTCAGTTATGATAAAATACATGATAATGTAATAAATATTGCTGTAAACTTTTTTTTTCTAATAGATGATACTCTTAAGAACAGAATTTAGGAGAAATAGAAATGGGGTTACCAACTAGATTATAATGAATCTAACTCTGCTATATTGAAATAAAAATTATTATTCTTCTGTTTCCTCTTGTGAAGAATGAATTCCATGAAACAGTATGTGGTCAATTGCAACAGTTACTTGTTGCTGGTGAGAAGATAATTACACTCTGAGATCACACATAACTGGACTTAAGACTAGTATTCTCTTCCCACTCACATTAACATTTGATTTTTAAATTTCTAGTTACTGAAGTGATGGAATGATTTCCTTATCATCAACTTGAAATTAAACACCAATACTGAATTCATCAGTAAGGATATCCAGTTACTACATATTTTGCTTGGATGGTTTGGGTTGTCTTGCCACCATGTTGCCAAAACAAATTGCATTACTCTAGTTGTCTTCATTCAGCTTACATTTAAATGCAGAAGAACTTAGAGATCATTACTTATTTTCTTTACACTGCACTGCAGTAAATCAAAACCTGTGGATATACATAAAAATCTTTCTGATTAGTTGCCCTTAAAAAAATAATTTCCATCAGACAATGTCCTGCTGAGAAATTATCTCACTGTCTTCAATGCTTCTCATGGAAATGAGCTGCAAACCCACTCTTGCTAGATGTACAGCAATGAATGGGACATTTAAACTCTTCATATCCTAATGTTTTCAATTAAAGACACATTTCAGAGACAAATAGGTCCGATAAGGATAAGAAGAACTCCATAAACACAGCATTGTTTTCCTTAAAACAGAACATGAGCTCTGGTGGTTCTATGTGCTTTATTTGCTTATTTGTCTTAAGCACTGATTTCTGTTTTAGGCAACTTCTTGGGTTTTCCTGGTCATGGTAGGGGGGGTTGGGACTAGGTGACCTCTAAATTTCATTGCAACCCCTTAACATTTTATGACTCTATGACTGTGCCAAAAATTGTGACCAGTTGGGAAGCTAGCCTGGTTTCAGTCCTTTTAAAGGTGAAAAGTCTTGTAAAAATAAACAGGTTGGATTATTTCCTGCCTTGCTGCTTGTGGAGTTATTATATCTGTGCAGAGTGTGTGTAAAATGCTTACTATTCTTATTTGTTGCATTTTATACACACTTTATCCTTAAAGAGTGAATTATTTAAAATTAAAGTGATGAAAAATCAGACCCACAGTTGTTACAGATAGAGTAATATAATCTAATTTATTTCAAAGGAATTATGGGCATACTAAACCATGTTAGAGTTGTACTCATCTTAATGAACAAAAAAGGAGGGAAACACAAGTACTAACTGCAGTCTTTTGTAGCAACAAATGCAAAATACTCCACCATATCAGGTTCAAACCCTAGAAGTCCACATCTAAACTGGGGAATTACACCTTACTACAGCAATTTCCAGCCTATGGTGGCAGAAGAAAATTTCCAAACTTAAACCCTTTAAAGTGTCTCTATTTTCAACATAAATCACCTATATATCCACACTTCCCATAAGAAAAGGCAGAGATTAAGAGTGTCACTGGTAATTGAGGTACTTCTTGCTACTGAATTTTAAACTAAAGGGATGATCTGCTTTATTCTGCTGATTACTGTCGGTATTGTTGACTATTCAAAAATTTTAGTCAGAGAATAGTGCAAAGTTTACATGCAAAATCCATGACCATCACACCTTTTTATTTGCACACTGCATGGACAGCAGTTACAATATTTCTGTCATGACTTTCAAAAACAGACTGCAGATGAGATGTTTGCTAAAGATTTGCCTATTCTATAGTTCATGGATCATCTCACACCAAATTATGCATGAAAGGACTAAGCCCTTTTATACAGGATTGTAACTTTTTTCTGGCAGATCATTATAAGTTATTTTCTATCAAACATGTTAATAAAGCATTGTTATGTTGTGAATCTGGGTGACACTAAAGTGGATTTGGTTAAATTGCGATTATCAAGAGCTGATGGAGTCTACATGACTGGAGAATTATAATCACAAATGTGCAGATGGCTTAGATAAAGATCTCTAAAGATGTCATTTTGTATTAGGCACCATCCACTGTCTCAATTAACATATATAAGTATTCAAGGTTATTCCACAGAACTAAGGATAAATTATAGGGAGATTGACTTGAAGGAAAAGTTAAGATAGAAATACATGAAAGTAAATTGGAAAAATTTAGGAAGCAACTCTTGATCACAAAAAAGTGCGGTTCCATACTCAAGAATCAAAATAGCTTTGGCTAATATTTATTATGTTTGCTGAAAAATTGTTGATTTATGAAATATCAATAAAAAAGGAAATGGAAAATAAACAGAAATAAATGCAATTAATGTAAATTGTACATTCAAAACTGAAAAAAGAATTGAAAAGGTGAAAGGTGCAAAAAATACCATGGAAGATTCTATACCTAATATGTCTCCCTTCAATATGAGGATTAAATGAATACTAGTAACAAAATAAATTATAGTAATGGTGCAAACATATAACAAGGTGCTGCTGATTAAAATAGTAAAATCACAGAAAATATTATACTAATATATCTAATTTGGGGGAAGAAACTAGCTGACTGGTTTTTTTCATAAAGCAATATTGGAGTATTACACGTCTTCGGTACAGACGTGTAATACATGTGTAATACAGAAATTCATACAAGGAGAAAACTTCAGGGAATAGCATTTGTTTATCAACATATACAAATGACTTCTACCATCTGAGCACATAGCCTCTTGCTAAAGCTTACTCTTGACAGAATGGAAATTCAGGAAGTGTAGGGATATTACACAGCATGGCAAGAAAGAGAAATGAAGCAACTGGGACTATCACAGACCACTAACATTTTAATAAAAGAAAGCTTCTGAGAAAGCTGATAGCAAATTCAGTTGTCAAAGAATTAAGGTATAATAATTCCAGTCAGCTTGAGTCTACAGAAAATATGTAATTTCAGATAAAAGTAATTTCATTTTTTGACGAGATTTCAAGTTTCCTTGTTAGCAGTAATTATATAAATGTAAGAGACTCCAGTTTTGGTTAGACATTAACGAACCGGCCAACTGACAGATTCAAAAAATGGATGTCAATGCAAAATAATTGTCAAATGGAGTATTTCTAGTAGGCTTCCCTGGGGACTGGAACAAGACCCTAAGCTTTTCATCACAGGTATTTAAGTAATACTTCACCTCAATAAAATTTCCAGGTGGAAAAACTTTGTAAAGTGATAAATAAAGTCAGAATGATTCTTTTAGAGGAAAATATAAAGCAGAAAGGGGCTGCTAGGTCCTCTTCTATGAGCTTTAGTGTAGATATTAGCTGAATTCTCTGAATCTTTGCATTTGAACTGAAAATCTCTCTCATAAAAATATCCAAGCATGTTCAGGAATATGCTCCACATAATCCATTGCACTGCAAAAACCACTTCTATCCTGAGTAAATTGTTCCAGTAATTATCTAATTATTTTAAATTGGTACCTTATCTTGAGCCTGAATTTTCCTGGCTTCAAGTTGCAACTACCACCTACCTGCAGGTGTGGTTTTCAGTGAGCTGGATAAACTTGGAGGTACTTCTCTCTTCTTTTCCCATTAGTTTGGGTTTTAACCTACCTACATTAGGTAAAATAATTTTAAATGGGGTGAGTCTAGACCTACATCTCAGGCCTAGTTCTCTTGAGAGACCCAGAGAAAGTAATTGTCATTGTTAGAAACATGGTAGCTTTGTCATGTTTCTACTGAGATAAGTCCTGACATTTAGGACTGTAAGGACACGGGAATTTTTTTGAGAACATACTATTGATCTACACTATCTGCTTTGGAAAATTACAGTGGGTTCCATGTACATACCTAAATATCAACTTCAACTCCTATGTAGAGATACCAGAGATGAAAAAACACATAAATATACCTGTGTAAATAGCAACAGAAATCAGAAGATGACATGGAGAACTGCAGTCAATCAAACAACACCATTAAAGAACATTAAACCACTAAACTCATAAGGTTCTGCTTCACAGGAACAGATTTCATTCTCTAAAATGTTCAGAGAGATATTGCTAGGCTAGTTAGGGACATTTGTTTGGGAATGAAGTTTCTAAGCATTAGTTGGTCTTGTTTGATAATGACAATTTTTCACATTAAACACTGGTTCATAGGGATTGAAGATATTCAACTGTTGCTAATTTTTGAACGGAAGCAAGAGAATTTAGGTGTTCTCCAGATGGATCAAAAGAAAAACAACTGAAACCAAATGTTGAATAGTATTCACTAGTCACCTGCAAAGCAAAGCATTGCTCTTAAATCTAGAAACTTAATTATTTCTCATTAGTTTCCATCCTCAACGCCTACATAAAAGTTATTGGAGAATCACCAGAGCCTATCAAATACACAATTGGTATGGATTTCATAAGAGCTGAACTGTAAATGCACATGCTTTCACCACTTGGCAAAAAGGGCTAAGAACAAAAGATGAGACATTCCATTCTGTCACATGCTATCTATGCTTAACTTCTTGACCAAAACAAAAGATTTATTTTAATCCATTAATAGTTGCAATATCTCAGGTTTCTTAAATATCATTATGGTTTAAAACACATCAAGATACTATTCAGTATCTCAGAGAAGGATGCAGCTCAGCACATGGGTGAGAATTCTGAACATAATTTAATTCTTATACAGCATTCAAACAATATAAAAACAACAGAAGCATGCAGACCCTCTTAGTAGAACCAGATCTGTCAGAAACAACTTTTACAACACTGTTCTACACTTTGCTTTTGCATAGCCACAAAATCTGTAGCCCAGGATTACAGATGTGAAAATAATTTAGATTTATATAAGATTATTAAATTAGGTATTAATTAGCTGCCAACATTTTAAGAAAAGATTAACCATAGGATGACAAAAAGCTGTATAGGTACCTGAATCTACAGTTTATCAAAGTAATGAGTCGGCTTCTTCTGTGGCTACAAAGAGGAATGGTAGAGTTACATTTTCTTCTATCCCAAAGTCACTCAAGGTGAGAAACTGAGAGGTAAAGAAATTATTTATGAAAGGCTGAGATCTATGTATTTTAAATTTTTTTAAAAACACAATTTCACTAACCATACATAATTCTTATTTTGTTAAATAAACCAGTTCAGAAAGTTCTGAAGGCAAGAAGTAAGTAACTACCCATGACAGCAGACTGCCAGGGAACACAATGGTTATTACTTTCTCTACTTTGCTTTTACTAGAATGTTGTTTGTTTACACAGAAATTATGCTTTCCAAAATACTTTTCCTTTTTAAACAACACAGCTAATATTTTTTGTTTAAGTAATAAATTTTAAGTTCCTAATTTTTGCATTTAACAATTTCCAAACTTCTGTACAAAATTAACTTCACTCTAATCCAGACTAAAATTTATGAGAGAAATAATGTAAATATTGAACAAATACATGCAATGTTATTTTTAATTTACACATTAAATTGTGCATCTTCACATCCGGCAATAAGAAATACCAAATCCAGTTACAATACCACACTCAGGTTACACTACAAATGAAAACAATCTATAAAGAATAAAACTTATTATCCAATAGATGCAAGGCAGCTTTAGCTTGGGAAAAATCACTTTGAAGATTAAAATGTATTTTTATTTATTAGTTCAAGCATATTTTTGTTTCCCTCAGATCTTTAGAAATATTTTTATTAGGAGTAAGGGATTTAAAAAGCCTTATATGAGTTTTTTAAGTCCTCAATTATCTACTAAATTTAAGAAGTATTTGTGTGATTATTTGGTGCACTGGTACAAGAGTCGTTATAGACAACTAATTAAGGTAGTAGCAAAAGAGTAAATGAAATGAAAATTAAAAGGTTCTTATGATGTCAGTCAACTCTGCTTATTTTGTAATACAAGTTTCTACTGTTTTTCCCAGCTGTCAGTGCTGAAAGGCAACACGTAGCCACAGAAAAAAAAAGTTGATTTTTATTCCAGCTTGCATTTCATTAACAAAATTGTTTACTAAGGTCCTGTTTCTCAAAGATTTGCATCTTTAGAGGTATCATAATACATATGTCCTTGTAAACTCTGAATGCATATCTTAGGGGTAGGATCTTGATATCTTTGGTAGGCATGCTGCTACCAGACTTTGATATCAAAAATAGAATTTACAATGATGGTTTTTGAAATAGGAAAGAAAGATGGGCCAATTTGATATGCAAAACATGAAGAAATAATATGTAGCTTTCCAATAATGGTTATAGGTTGCTATTCTCCAGGGCAGGACAAAATGATGGCATTTTAAAATTTAGGATCTTTGCATAGCACCTTTCATATACCAGACTGTCCAAGCAACTCCTCCAAAGTGGCTTAACCATTCTTCTGCTTTTGCCACCTCTACTCCAGCAGCAGGAACCTGCTTCCCTTTCATCAACAACTAAACATTTATCTTCACAAATGACCTGAATGGCCTTGTGGCGAATGACTCTAGAGCCTTGTGGCTTCGGAAAGCTTGTCAAAGAAAAGGAAAATCCTGCTTATTTATAAGACTTGGTATTCTCTGACAAGCCTTACTGGATTCCATCTAGAATACCAATCAAATATCAAGTGAAGGTGATATACTAAATGATTTGGCCTCCTCTGCAAGCTTGTTTATTTTGCATATCTGAACTTGACAGTTGTTGCCCAATAGAAATACCCATTAGATACTTTGTGTGTAGCTAATGTCAGAGAAACTGTCAATTCTTTAATGAAAAAGAAGAAAAAATTGAAATAGAATTGCTTCAACTTTTATATAGAAGACTTCTCAGAACTGAACCTTAATGACGTTTTTCCTATGAAATTCACGGCTTGTGTAGAACTTTTCTACATTTAAATTCCATGACTGATTATGAGAAAATATATTCAACTGTTTTAAAACTTCTCATTTTAATAAATTTTTAGTTTATACAGCTACTTGTTTAGTGTATTCACTTCAAGAAAAACTAAATTGTCAGTTCAATGTTTGAAATCTAATCTATAATATTTGGAAGAAATATTTGCCTACCATACATTTAAAAGCAAGCCACATTTTATCTCTAAACATTTTTAAAACGCATCAAACAGTGAATTTCTTAATAAGAAGGATATTTCATAATCAGGAATGCAAAAATATGTACATCACAAATGAATTGCTAAGCCCTCTGCTTTTATATAAATTATGTAGAAAATATGGGTTGGAAATTATTTTTAGTAATTTTTAAATAAACAAAGTGGAAAATCGTTCCTGTGAGGCTTCATTAAAGGCTTTATAAAGGCTTACAACAATTAGGAGAGATGAAAGCAATATATTTACATTGCTTTATTCAATGGTTTATCATACTTTAACCTTCAAACAGTGAAACACAATTAATAAATTCTTGTATAATTTTTCTTGTTTTATTTTGGAAATTTTCAGCATATTTTAACATCTCAGTTTTTGAAGCAGCAAAATACTCTAATGTATAACATTAATAAGCGGTGATAGACTTTACTATAAATATTACCTCTGTTGCCATGTAAAGTTACATACAAAGCAGAACGTTGCAAACATACATTCATTCATTCTATTGGTAATGAAAACACGGGCCTTTTGCATTTTTATTCATGTATGTTTTTTCTGTGGCCATATGTTTTACTAAAATACTCACAAAGCAACATTAAAATTGTAATGGTTCTATTTGAATGTGTGTTTTATAATGCCAGCAGATCAATAATGCTAGGACTTTCCCAACACTTAGAACTGCTAAAGTACATCCCCAAAGCTTCAGCATGATTTTATTCTACAGACAGAAATTCTTACTAAATAAAAGGCAAGCTAAAGTGTTGACCTTGTTGAAATGCCATCTAAAATGACTCTCTATCCAGTGACTAGTAAGACTCTTTTGATACAAATGAAAATTCTCCCACTGATGTCAACTCTCATTTAATTGCACTTACTAAGATGTCAGTTTTTCAAAACAGAAGGATTGACCAGAAATTGGGGGAAACTAAGCTCAGGCGCTCCATTTCTGTAGTCAGGTCTACAACCACTTGGTGAAAGGGCAGCAACAGTGAGATTTATGTGAATCCAATCCAGTATGCCAGCATGTACCAGGTTTAAATGTCTCAAAGCAGATGCATAAAGAACAAGCTCATTGATATTAAATGTGGTGTAGGCTGCAATTTATAAAATGGAGCTGCAGGTACAAAGGAAGTTCACGGCCAGATTTGCAGCATCTCTGAAATACAAATTCCTTTACATGAGAGTTAACCGGAATTTCAGGAATACATCTAGGAATTAAATGTCTATATTCTTTTAATGTGCATGACTAAAGGGAATTCATAATGAAAGGGAAACGGTACATCTGTGAAAATAAAAAAAAGGAGTGGTGTAACAAAATGGTTAAGCATAAGACAGTAACCAAGCTTTCTTTGCTTGTTCTCACTGCATTTCATTCATAGTGACTGTTGGCAGCACTCAGTGTGTGGGGTTTATATATGTATTTATAGCTATATACATATTGCTTATATAGGAAGCATAGACACTTGAAAATAATTTGGTTTTATCAAATCGTTCTATAGAGGCCAACTTGTCCCCTTTAAAACTGCAGCTCTTGAGCCAGAGCCATCAAAACTGTATTTGTCTTCAGATTTGTCCAAAGATGCCTGATAAAAAGAGTGTAGTTTTCTAAGCAACTTAATTAAATTGAAAAAAAATCCTTCTATTCTAGAATTACCCAGATAATACTACAAAGCTTAGTAAGTTGGTCAAATTTGACGGTTTAAATTGAACACAACTCACTGTTTTAGAAGGAAAGCTCTTTGGTTCACATGCAACTTGTGTTATCATAATATTATAAGAAATTGTAATAATACAAGAAAAAGAAGAATTGGTCTTAGCAGTTTAAGCCTTCTTAAGAACTGGATTATGAATGATTAAAATCAGAAGATTAAATTGACTATTGAACCTCTAAACTTCTCACACATCCTCATTTTAGTTATTTTTGTAACTGATGAACTAGACTGACAACACTATGACACAAAAATCCGATTTATGTGTCAGTCAATGCAATGCAATTAATTTGGTGTTAAGATGGAACATTAGTATACTTTGCAGTAGAAGTTAGAATATTTTTGTAGCATCATGACATTTATTACATCTATCTCAATAACTACCACCTCTTTCCTAAATAAAAATTTGTGTTTAAAACCTAAAATATCTGCAAACTGAAAAATGAATAAGTCTTTTTACACTAAATTGTCACAAACCAGATTGGATATTGATGAAAGGAAAAACACTTTCCAGCAGCTTCTGTGGACTAGAAGGATCTCTATATATCTAAAACTACATGTCTGATTCTGGCTAAAAAAGCTGGAGGCAATCAAGAAAAGCTCATATTTGACATAGAACCTGTGAAAATGAGATCACAGCTGAATCATGGTGATTTCAAGATGACTGAGGATGACTTGCCATTTACAGCACCACAGCTGCATTTTAAATGAAAGAAAAGAAACCCCAAACCATAGCAGATCCATTCAAAGGAATTACCAAGGTTGTAGCGTGGATCAAATATGTTGCCTCCTGTTCCTTCTTTACCACAGATTCTAACTACACGTATTAGCCCATGAGAGGTTAGACAATGCATAAGAAAAATGTCAGACATGTGGACTGATGATGGCCCCTATCAGCATACAGTAAATTCTATCTAGAATACAGGTATTCATGCTTAAACTTGCCAGGTAACCAGGAAACTTGACGGGGGGAAAGGGGGAGGAGGGGAACAGGGTGGGAGGTGGTACTGCTGAAGAGAAACAATAATTTTCTTCAGTGCTTCTCTCTCAGACTTCAGCCTCTGTAAATTAGCATGACAGATGTATGATCTGGGAATCATTCCAGATTACTTTTTAAGAAATTAAAGCATTCAGCACTGGTTATGCTAGAAATATTTTGGGTTTACTTTTTTTTGTCTATCACAATGCCCTGAATACTTACAGATCCACTCTGATCCTATCCCTACTTACTTTGAGAACTTTGACAACTAAACCTGGTTGCCAGGACTCAAAGCAAAACTTGCTTCTCTCATTTCCATAAAGACCAAAATCTATTCTACAATACAGTTTTCTGATTCATAAGTAAAAAATAACAATGCACAGGTGCAGGTCTACCAGCGAAATATGGTGAAAGAGGAAATGGATAATGCAAGTATTTGAGTGCAAAGCATGGCCAGAGCAGAACTTTTGATTGTTGTTTTGCTCATCTACTCTAAGAAGCTGATATCAATGCACCCGAGCAATTATAGTCATAGAAAGAAACACACACCCACACACTTGCATATAAAGAGGAACGTTACTAGGAAATTTGGGTAAGCAGGTCGCTTTGATCAAAAAACAATCGGAGTTATTTTGCACTAGATGTTGTAAAAAAAGTGAATGTCAAAGTCAAAAAAGGCAAAGAATGTAGACAGGAATTATTTGCATCATACTGCTGTCTACAGACCACAAACTTCAGGTGCCACAGAAATAGAGAAGAGACATGGCCCTAGCTCAAAACAGATTATATACTAAGCTTTCCAAGAAATGGAAGAAACAACAGAAATATGTCTCTGTTTTCCTGGTGACAAACTAAGCCATGAAAAAAATAGATAAATCTATATTGTGAAGGCTTTGAACAATTATTTTGCATATCTCTTGGAAGCAATAGGCTCACAAAACTTGAAAAAGCATGTGTGTTCTTGAGTAAAGTTCCCCAGCTTCCTAAATACAAATTTCTCGGAGTATGCACAATTACTTAGGTCCCAAACCTGCAAAGTGATTAAAACTGAAGTCTCAAACATGGGCCTTTCCCCATCTCTTATATCTATAGGATTTATTTGTCAATTCAAGTCTCATGTGAAGGGATACTTCACCATATACTTGGGAATCTTTTCGCCTACTGCAGCTGCCTGGAAAGTAGAGCTCTAACCAGCAGTCTGGGTCCCTGTATAGTTAAGAGAGATAGAAATATTCCAGCGGATGAATCATCCTTCTTAAAATAGTATGAATAGCACTGTAAGACTGCTTTTCCTTCTCCTTTAAGTGTCAAGGGAACCCTGACCAGCTCAGAATAGCTACATACCCTTATATTGAGTAACATCAGGTGAGATGAATAGGAAGACAATTTCATTACATGCCAATAGTGAAGGCATGGGTAGAACACTTTGCAGGGATTCATTTTTTATAAATTTATTGAAGGCAAAAATTCAAGCAGCAGAACAGGTTGAGCTACAGAAGCATTCTCCATCAGGATGTGAGTTGATATATCTGGTTTGTTTATTTAAAAGCAGATTAAAATGGGATTTGTTTAGAGTGTAGAAATATGTAAAGTGGAAAAAAGATAGGTGATGTTTTACTCTAACAAAACAAAATCCTACATGACTCAGTATATGAAAAATGAAAAACTAGACATATTCAGACGATATAAATTACACACTGAACATGACAACATGATTGGAACAAAGAACCTCTTTATAATTTCAAATCTTTGAAGAAAGTTGGGATAAGCTTTTTAAGAGTGTGCTATAAGCTAAATAGGTTACATCGGACAAAATGATGGTAGGAGTCTAATCTAGCTTTAAAATCTCTTGCATTTCAGAGGCCTGACTGACTAAAAAGTCCTTAATGACAGCTATCTTCAGATGACTCAAATTATAACACAATTAAGAGGGGAATGGTTTTTCTTACAAGAGGACATCAAATGTACAGTAAACTTATTTGAACTATTGAGGTATGTGAATTCTTCTAGCTGTAGATGCTTCCCTCTTAAGACTTGTAACCTTGTTGCTTCTGTAAAAAGCAAGCAGCTCCTTTTTTTTGCCTGAAATTGTTTTCTGGAGTATAATCTTTGCAACAGAGTTTTAATGTTGAGAGACATTCTCTTAGCTCATTCCCCATTCAAATCCACCTATTTTGCAACTGTGCCAGTTTGAAAGGAACAGTGTCAAGATCTCACAGTGCTACAGGGACTCATAGAAAAAAAAAAAAAAAGATTTAAGCATGTATTTCCATTTTAAAGGAGTGTTCAAGAAATAATCTAATTTTATCCAGTCTTTGCATTGAACCTTTTCCAAATTTGTCAGTGGTTCTCAACAGAACTAGATTTTCTCTTATTTCGTTCTCATCACCTTTCAAAGATTCTGTGACTTTATTTCCCTTTGAGTTTTGGTTTGCTCTACATGCAGGTTTTTGATACCTCATAAGTTTCTATTAAACTTTTGTGTTTTATGCAAAATTATGTATTTTTGATTATTGTAAAGATGTTGGTGTCTGGCCATCTCTCATGCTGGACACCAGATTGATAGAGGTCAGCTATGTTCTACAATCAATACAATAAAAAGATTTATTAACAGAATTATTAAACCCTTCTGCCTTCTTGTTCCCCATATGCTTATTATGTATCTACTTTTCATAGCAGAGATGCATTTTAAGGAGTCAATGAGAAAAGCTTGAGACAGCTCAATTTCCAACTGTGTCGTGGTAATTGCGTTGTAAATTAAAGCATAGATTGTAATGTGTTGTGTGTTTGTTTTTTGGTGTGGTTTGTGTGTGTGTGTTTTTGTTGTTTCTTTTTTCTAACACAGCTATTGCTGTATTGACACTGGGGAAATATGTCTGTTTATTGTAGACCAAATAGTTTCCTTAAAACATTCTAAACACATGCAAAAGTTCATGATGCATAATGATTTGAGTATTTCTTTTAGGTAGGTGTTCTGTATTTCAGAGGATCCATATGTGCTACAAACAGTGAACAATCAGGAACACTCACTGATTATGATATGATTTTTTTTTGGCAGCCTCTTTCTGTTGCTCTGACAGAATTGTAGTGATGCATTAGTCATTTGCATAGAAAAGATCTTGGTCCATGACAGTCATTTATTGGTGGTGCCATCTGCACTTTTTGTGAGTTGATTCTAAGATAAAAAAGTATATTTGGTTCATTGGTACTTTAAAAACTTGGATGCAGTCCTAGTCCTTTTCAGATAACAGTGAAAAAATAAATAACAAGCTTATCTTGCTTTCTTATTATGAACTAAACCTTGAGAATTAATTAGAAGGACTGAAATAAAAATTCAATTGAATCATAAAATAGCTCACAAAGACCCCTGGGTTCTTCACTGCATCTCAAGGCATTTGGATTTCTGTAATACATAGTTCCACATGCATTTTCAAAATGCCCATCATTCTTCCTGGAGCTATTTACATAAATTGTCTTGTGCAAAACCCCACTCATAACAGTAAAACTACGGTTCCTTCTCCTTGAAGTCTCTTATTTGTATGATCATCTTGTACGTGTTTCAGGACAAATCTAGAGCTCAGTAAGAAAATATTCTTTTTCTGACCACAGGTGTCTGCAAATGGAAAGAAACATACTCATATCAGTTACTAGTAGAAACAAATTCCTTAACTGAGTATTCTTCCCTGTGACTGTTCTGATCCTATTAAGTGCACTCTAGAGGATGTAAATTTAAGAAGCATCATCTGTTGCTGTTGCCATGATAAGACTCATGGAGTTTGCAGATCGCTGAATTAATTAGGCTCAGGCTCATGCAGCGTTTTTTATATTAGTGAGCATGTACTGAATCCAGAACTAAAGAAAAGAAAATCTTACACTGACTTACAGGAATACTTACATTCCTTCACACTTGATGAAAAACAGGCCATTGGAGATTCAGTCCTCACAGAACACCTTCCCTCAGAATAAACTACATAGTGTCCATTGCCAGAGGCAAAGCTGAGGATTCCCTGACGTTCAGATATTTAAATAAAGAACATATAGCAAAATTTTAACTTCAGTGACACAACTTGCTTTGACCTAATTGGATTGGGATTTCTACCATGCATTATAAGCAAAGCAACTTTAATGTTCTGAAATTGTGAAAAAACTAGGCACCATTCTCTAGAAGTAATTGATATGCAGCATTAAAGCATTTAAGAATTCCTGTTCATGGGAATTTATGCTATGGTCACAGAATGAGTTAGTAAGCAGAGATGAAGTAATTTTCTTCCATCCAGATTCATCCAGACAACTTCATTTCTTCTGGTTACATTACTTTTTTCAGATAAACAGTACATAATGAGTGATAAAATAATTTGTTAGCTAAGTTGTGGCATTAATGAAGAAAACTCAGCCTCAAACTCCTAAAGATTTTGCAGCCTTATCTAGTCTTGCCATCTGACAAAGGAAATTCTTCTATGCTCTTAGCAATACCACCTTGAGTTCTGGGGAGTTACCGTGAATCTACTGAAAGTACAGGTTTCTTGCACTGCAAATTAGGAAATTTTTGCCTGACATGGGATAGTCAAATGACAAGACATTTAAGAATTTAGATTATTGTTTCGAAATATTTCTGACAAGTACTTAGGAACTTATTGTATAATTCTTTGCAATTTTTTAAAAACAATTTTAGGCTACATGTGTTCTTGTTTCAAACTTTAGACTAGAAAATTCATTAATATTTAATCAATAGTTTAAATTATAAAAAATTCAAAATAAGAAAAAATTCCTGAATACTTACGAATGCATTTTTTACCCCTGTTTAGGGATAACATACTTTTTAATCAGTCCATTAATATAGGGTGGGAAAACTAAATTATTAGATAGCCTCAACTAGACTATATCCACGGAGGGAAAGAGGATTTAATTCTGAATTTTCTTGATTTTGTATGTATTTCAAGTAGAAGTTTAAAAACGCTATACTGAACAGTAATACATTTTAAAACTCTTCCCTCAACAGTGAATAAGTAAGAGAAAATATGATTCCTTCTTCCAAATGCTTGAATTTTAAACTACAGAAAAATATCAAGAGCCATGATAACTACTCTCCATTTCTGCTACTTGTGTTTTTTATAAAGAAAATTCATGTAACATATAACTTTGATTTTTCCTTGCAGGACTCTGTTTGATCATATACATGTGGAAAGTACATGCTTCAGTTAGGTTATAAATTTAATGAATGGTTCTAAAACATTCTGGGATCCTGAGAAGGAGGGCCTCATGTAAGTATAGAATACTAGTAGATGTCTTGCTTTCTTCTGCAAGCAACAATGCTTAATTGCTCTTCCAAATATGCCTCTCCAAGGGAACACGACATGTTTGAGGAACACAAGGGGGACCTTTTATTGCGGAGTGCTCTAACAGGCTCTAAGTAAAGGGGTAATAATGGCTGAATTCACTTGAGAGAGGAGGGCAAAGTAATATGGAAAAAAATGACAGAATACCATTCCGTCACATCCTTCTCTTTTGTCTGAGGCTGAGTTACAGGAACTCACAGCAACAAGGGGTCTTAGATAGGGACAAGCCAGTGTCAGAATGTTTCAATTTATTAGATTATGCACTACCCATTAGGATATCTTTAACTTCCACAAATTTTTCAACGACATTGAAAAGGATTCAAACTTTTAAATGAAAATTATATAATGATTTTGAAATATATCTATAATTTTTTTTAATTTGGAGGGGAAAAAGAAGATTATAGAATAAATTATAGCCTTATAATTTATTATAACTTTCAACTTACTTATACAACAAGTTTTTCCAGTGGATATTGTAACACTAAAATTACAGCACAGAGACATTATCAATGCATACAAACATGAGTCAAAATAGAACCATATTGGGCAGTATAAAGCTTTGGAACATTCAACTAATGATAATGAAAACTGGCTTATAAAAATTCAAACAGCATTTTGTGAAACTATTATAAAGCTAGAAGCTTGGGAATTAGACAGAGTACCCACACAGCAGGAGAGTACAAATGAACACCTACGCAGATGGCTGCTATAAGAACTGAACAACCACCATTCTATATAATAGAAAGAAGCAAAATGAAGTGCCGATTGTAAGTGGTGCTTAACTTTATTAAGCTAAGAGAACACTATTACTGAAAGTCTGTATCTGACAAAAGGAAATTACTTTGTTGTAATCATGTTCATGAGCTGTCTTGTGCAGTCAAAGGCCTGCCATTCATTTAAATTAAACTGTAGCCTTTAAAATGTTAATTAGATGTTAAAGCCAGATGCAATATTGAGGAACCTTTAATTTATAAGTTTCAACCATTTTTCTTGAAAATTCTCACATGTTTGTAACAGAACAACAGGCATGGATGGATTTGTGACAATATCAAAAGACTAACTTACCATATATATTCCTTTTGTTGACTTTGATAGCTCTTCTATATACATTAATGAGTACATACAATAAATACCTCTTTGAAAAGTATATTTCTGAAGTTAAATTAGAAGACAGAAATTGACTATATAGTAATTTAAAAAATTATTTTTAAGACATTACTTTTCCTAATGCTAGAAAAGACCTATCTACTATTGCAGCTTTCCTTTACTTCACTGTTCAATGTGCTTGAAGTATTCCCAATATACATGGACAAATTCAGCAGGACCAATTGTAGTATTATGGCACCAACTGTTTATGAAAACAAAACTATTAAGCTGACAAAAGCATGTTCAAACAGCAGTATTGATGCTAGTGTGAAGTACAAATTGAACCCTTCCACCCACCCAGAAACATTAATCACAATGAGATTTGTGATACAGAATGGTAAAGCTCAGGGGATGATGAAGTCATTAAATGAGGGAAATGTTATTCCATCGAACAAGCATCTGCATTTGTCGAGCTCAGATTTACATCATCAAAAACGTTGAATACAAATTCTATTGTCTGCCAAAATTAATTTCAATGGTTCTAAGTGCCTGCTCCTTCCACTGAATTAAACTTGGTTATCGCAGATCAACACTTCAGAATTGAAAATTTCCCATAGCCACAGGTAAATTCATTAAAAAATAAACAACCTGGTATGTCCAAAACACGAGACTGGCTTTTTACAAGACTGGCTTAGAAAACAGAGAATGTAAATTTTAAATTGCATTGTGTTTTGGACGTCAGTTTTCATGTCTAGTATTTGTTTTCCTCAAAACTATTTTGTGGTATAACTTAGAGCAAATCACTTTTGTGTAGACTTCTAATCTTCATTACAATTTAGAAAAAATTCCTCCCTTTTGGTGAAAGCCCTGTTTTGACTTTAATTCCTCAAAACTAGTTACGTATCAGGTTTTTACTTTACCTAATGCCACAACCTTCAAAACTTCAGTCATTACATATACTTACACATATATCATTGTATCTCATATATCAGGAAAAAATTCTGATAGAAGACTTCCCATGCTGGGTATAGCATTAAACGTATTTTCTTTGTATTCTTAGCAGTTCTCAGCTGATCCAAGTTTGAAGACAGTGTCATTATTTGGATATTTTCAGTGAGGTACCAATGCTAGAACATGTGTAACAGGAGGGATGTGGTACAGTGATGTAATTCTGTAGTACCATTATCAGGTCTTGTAAACCATGCAAATAATGAATGAAAAAAATTAGAAGGAAAAGCCCACAAAAAAATATGAAGAAAACATTGGAGAATACTTTTATTTCATTGATTGTTTTTGCAGCAATAAAATTACACATCCCAACCAGACTCCTCTTATCCAGTCTTCATTATTCTCTTTCAGGCAGCTACTTCCTAGCAGTATCATAAGTAAAGTTATGGTAATTCTGGACTGATTCCTATGTCTCTTTTGTCCCTCTAGCCTCTTTCTGAACCACCTTATTTTAGCATATAATGAAATAAATCATCTCATCTGTGTCAGGCATTTGTAGAGCATGTAGGTGTTTTGTCAGACTTCCATGTCCATGCCAGTTGCATTAGTGTGGACCTTTTGCCTTGTAAGATCTGATTCATGAAAAGTGTTATACCATTATTCAGTAGAATTGGGCTAGTGAGCCAACTTTACTTCATATATTATATGTATATAAATCTAGCACAAACATTAGTTTACTGTCAGTCCCTTTGTACACATCATGCTGACGTTTCCAAAAAAGCAGTGCAGATTTATTATTAAAGTGGTTAGGCTGGTCTTGAATCCATTTAGTGTTTTCATTGTAATAATTTTTATTAAAAGTATAAAAATCAGATAAAACAATAAAATCAGCCATTCAGAAATGTAATTTTGCTTTCCTTTTTAGCTTGTTATTTTTAAAGGTGATAAAATGTTATGTCAACTCAAAGAAAACTAATCACTTGTGCTAAATAGAAATTCTCCTCTCCTAAAAGTGCTGCAGATAATTTTGGCAGAAATAACATATTTTTCTTCTTTTAATTTGAATAATTCTCATTCTTTCTCCCTCCTCAAATTTTCTCTTCAGAAAATAACTTAGGGGAACACAGAGTTCAGTAATATTTTCAGTACATGTTAGTGCTTGACTATTTTAATTTCTATTTAAAGCAAGTATTAGCCTTTTAAAGGAGCCATATTTCAAGAATCAGGTGGGAAGCACAGAAGTGTTGCATGCACCTCACTGCACTGATGTTCATCCTCAACACTTTGCACAATGTGAGAATGTTTAATATTTCCAACCCAGACTACAGATAAGAATCTCTGGTGTCACCTCACAACCAACAGTGCTGGTGTGAGATTTGTAGTAAAACAATATTCCAGCTGTAGCTTTCATTTACAGAAATAAAACTTCAGAATGGAAGGGAGGTGTGGGGGGTAGAAGATAAACAATTTAGTCTTTTAGCACCATTTATACAAATGACAGGGAAGATATAAAAAGTGAATCCTGAAATGTAAGGAACAAACTGAGCAATTAGAATGTAGAGCTTGCTTTTTAATTCACTAGCTTTTAAAACAAAAATATCCAGGTAAAATTTATCTTCTAAAGACATCCAGTGCAGGCAGATCACCAAATGTGAATAACCTCTTTCCTAAATAAAGTCTGTGGTAACTATGGGGCAGGCAGTTGTATTTTTTTCCCATCAATCATTAGAAAATTCACATGCAGGAGAAGTCTCAGGGGATAGTTCTGGCTGGGAAAGAGATCCTCCCTCCTCAGTTCTAATCAGTCCATCCCATCTGTAATGGGTTTAGAAATTGTTAATGACATAAAGTGACAGTCGAATGGCTTTTTGGTCTGTCAGTATAGGGTTTCTGTGAGCTCTCTAACAAACTACTATATACAGTTCTCAAAGCTTCTGGAAAATGATCTCGATTACAAGGGAATAAATTTGATATGCTTGCAATCACAATCAGGAACTGAAAAGAAAGGCTTCCTTAATGCTGTTCTTTCAAGTGTAGTGTACTAAGACAAATCTGTCTGTGAGGCAAACCATGTAAGAGGGTTATTAACACTTAGAATGTAGGTCTATATCACAGAATGTGTAAAATACACAAACATCAGAATAACGCTTAAATTTATTACATTCTGAATGCAGCTGTAATTATAAAACCTAGCACCTATGCAGATTACGTGGAACAGTTTTATCTCAATATAGATTGTAAGTCTGTGTGCATGAGTATCTACCTCATTTACAATATTCAAAGATAAATGTGGACCCAGACTCTGAAGACTTTCCTTAACCAAAACTCGGTGTTTGCTGCAAAGCAATACCTAACTTGGTCTTTGATTGACAGTCTAAACTTGCAGGATTAAGCTCCCTCAATCTCACAATTCTGGTCTGAGTTCAATTATTTTTTATATCAGACTGATGATAACACCTACCAAAAGTTTAAAACATTTCAATTTGAAATGTAATACAAAACTTCACTAGAAGATCAAGATACTGAATATTACTGTTAGTACTATATAAAACAAGATCAGATCCTGATCCCTCACAATCAAAAAAAAATTCCCTCTTTTTTAGCTGATTAAAAATTAATGAAATATTTGCATGAAGGAACTCAGGGTCTGGCCAACTGTGCAATCCTTAATAATGTATGCAATATTTGTGAATATGAATCATATTGGAGAAGGTTAATAGTGGATATGGAAATGAAGATTTGCACAATTTTTGAAGACAAATTTTCCTCTTCTACAGCTAAGAATTTGCTTTCCTATTACTTGTTGTCAGTTTGCAGAAAATTCATTACACTTGTGTGTCAGAGAAACTGACATTTCAAAGACCGACATCCATACTAAGTTTCACTAAAGTGCATTGCTCTGGACAATGCTCCATCCTCCTCATTTGCTGAGGCCAAAATTTCTTAAATACTATCTGTAAGTGATCTCAGAAAGTCTATATATGTCCATATTTGCGTCCCAATTTTCTCCTTGTGGAAATATTTCATCATGCTAAATGAAAATAGGAAATATAAAAATGTCTAATCCTGAGCACCTGTGGCATGAGCTGACAGACTGTATTGGTGCTGCATGACTCAGTCATGTGATAATGACAGCTGAAATTCAAACAGGGAACTTCTTCTGGGCACAGGTGCTCCTTGCCTCTTAGTCAAACATCATCATCTTCAGGAAGTGAGGATATCCCAATAATTGAATTGTGTCCAACGGATGCTCTCTTCAGTAAAAGCACAGCTTTAAATATTCAGTAGATGCCAAACATCATAATTAATGTCTTGGAAGTTATCATCATATTACTTTTAAACTGCCTACTCAGCAACAAAATTTCAGCCTAACCTGGAGTATTACCATAATAATTTGTGAATAATAGGGCTATCATCATACCTCCCTATCTATGCCAAAAGCTATTGCAACTTAGACAGGAGATCTTTAGGCTCAAGTTGAGATGAATGTCCTTCAGCTACTTCTCAATGCCCTTGACTTGCATGATCCTTCAACTGTTGCTACAGATAATCATCAAGGAAGAATGTTAGTATTTTCTCAGCTGAAGCCACATGTCACAAGTCACCTCTTCTTATGCTACCATAGAATTACAGAATTGCTAAAGAATTTAAGAATACATTAGAACTCTTCTATGAGCAATTTTGGGAATCAGTTGCTGGGTCAACTTCCTCTTGGAAAACTTAGTTTCTCTCTATTCTCTCTTTGTTATCTCTTCTCTTCATTGGTTTTGTCGTAGAGTTCTCAGTGTAACTGTGATTTCCATCAAATTCTTGATACTCAAACTCTAGCTTCCACCCACAAGATTTCAGCTTTCTTACCATGCACTTAACCCTCAGCAAGTGCCTGAAACTCCCTATACATTATGCATACCTGAATAAATCATGCTGCTCTTCTCAGTGACACCTTTTATCTATATTTTATTCATCCTTTATTATTAGCCATAATATTGCTGCCAAGAAAATTCTTTTGGGAAGGTAAAAACACTGTTTTCATGCCATTGGATTTGCTCACTCAGATGACCTATGCAAACCATTGAACCTTTACTGTAATTTCTTCACATACTGGAGGTTGTGTGTGGGGTGGGGTGAGGGGGCACTTTGAATCTACCTCTGGGTCTCCTCCTTTTCTAGGTCTTTTTCTGCCTAGTTTCAGAAGACCTTAAATAAGTAATGAAACTTTTCTATACATATGCAATACATTGTACATATCTTATGAATTTGGACACCACCATAGGTTCAGTCATTTAGTTCCATAAAAAAGCATAGCTATCCCTAGCAGTAGCAGGGGGAAAAAAAACCTTAGAAGCAATAATGGAAATGTTTATCTTATTCCCGAATGAGAAAAATCAAAAAAGAATTAAGTTTGTACCAAAGAAGTGAAACATGACATTTTCCAGCAATTTCAAATTTTAGGCTAGAGATGATTATAAAAAAAAAAATCTGCTGTTTGAGTTGCATTTTAAATTTTCCTACAATATTTATCAAAAATGTAAATTAAATATAAGAAGTCTTATTTGTAATTCTTTGTTTTGTTAACGACTCTAATTCTCTATAAACAGCAGGTAAAAAATTCAAGAAAACCAAATCAAGTCAATATTATACTGAACTCAGTGGCTAATATTGTTTCTTCCAGTGTTACCGAGACAAGCAAAATACAGTAAGAACTGTACTGTCAAGAATTCCCTGGTAATTGCCATATACATGTGCTCTGTGAGGATTTTTTTTCTGGATACAGCGCAGAAGTTCTGTTTTATATTACAGTGCTCTGTTGTTTTAGAAGATATTAAAAAATGCTCCTATTGCTTTCCTTCACTGGTTATTCTTTTCTGATTTCTCATCATCCCTTCAGAAACATTCTTTGATGCCTTCTCCCATTCCAGTCTCCCTCTTCCAGTATTTTTCTCCTACTACACTGCTCTTGATCAGCAGTTTTGCACTCTGCACCTCGGTCCTTATGTCAAGATCTCACAATCCTAGCTGTTGACTAAACACCTACCCACATCCAGCATTGTGACCTACCTTTCTGATCTCTCACGAATATGTAGCTGCCACTTTAAATCAGCATGATCAAAACAGACCTTTTGATTGCCACATTAAACCTTCCTGCTTACTAAGTTTTCTCAACACCTAGACTACCCCTTACTTGATGTTAAACAGCCTCAAAATTTGCATCAAAATTTGCACATCAATTTTATTCATAGGAAATTCTGTTAAAATTTAAAAGAAAAGGGGCATTGACTCTTAAGTCACAAGTCTACTGTGATATCCACAGAAACATTTCTTTTCACACTGATTAAATATTGTGAGGTGAGACCTCAGTCTTTTTTTGGTAAGCTTTGTTCAATTTGCTACTTTGCTCTCTCACCCGTCTGGTTGCTGCCTGGCTTTCTTTCCAGCCCACCATGTCCCTTTTTGATATCTGGATTTTAAACTCTGTAAAAGAGAATGTCTCGCTACTAGACCACAGAGCAGTTTACTACAACAGGGGCATCATTTTTCTATAAGATTCTGGGACAAAATTGTACAAATAATAATGAGAAAGGATTGTGAGAACTAAGCTCATTATCTTGATTTAGAGTCCTACCAGTCATTCTAAACTAGGAACAACTTGCAAATTAACAAATGTTAATATAAAGATAAATGAAAGAGTCCTATGGAGCAACTCCTAGTGGAAGAAATAGAAATCCTAGTCTTGATTTACGGTAAGCCTTATTTGGAAAATTTCAATAATGCTTGTTATACTGACCCTCAGCAAAGGGTTTATTTCATTCTCAAATACTTGTGACATGCTATAAGGTGACCTCCTACTCAGATCTCTGAGAGAAATACAGAAGATGCTAATGTTTTTTCTTCCTCTCTGTGTGACAGTGACATTTTATGTTAATTTCATCTGCTCCTTGAGCTCTCAGAGCCAAAACATTCTGTGGGAGGCAGAATGATGTCATTTTAGTCATAGCATAATTTTTCAGCTGCTAGAACAAGACATATTGTGGCATATTCTTCAGTACTTTTTAAAAGTAGTGAAATATAAACTTAAGGTGATATATTTATGCATGAGGGGGTTACACTGCCTTTTTCAGTTTTTAGAGCTAAGTAGCAGGTTTAAAGTGACATCATTCCTCCTCCTCCAAATATTTTTGCTTTGAATCCTAGGGAGACAAAATAACCTTGACCAATTAATACGATTTCCAATTGTTGTAACTACAGGAAGGTAACTTGAAATATGAATTTTGTGTTGCATTTCAATCAGGTGCTTAACTTAAATGTCATCCAGAAGAAACTGTCCACAGGAGAAATTGGTCATTTTTTTCGAAATTTGAAAATAAAATGTAAGTAAAAACACTGAAATTCTCCTAAGTCTAAACAAATCAGAACTAGTAATCATCACAGAGGATATATAAACAACTGATGCACTGATAGCTCGGTTTTGAAGACAGCAAAAAGATCAAAACCAAGGGGCCTCTCTAGTCAGATTTTCAACAGAAACAAACGTGGTTTCTACTTTGGATTAATCCAGAAAATATTCCAAACAAATAACAGTTATGAGTGATGATTAGGAAATGCATTTTGAACTTAATTTGCATTTTGAACATTGCCTTATGCAGCAAGGAAGGCATTACCTGTAGAGTCTGACCATTTCTCATTCTTCTTTCTTATGGTGTCCTCACACTCCTGGAATACAAAGGGGAAGTATAAGAATAGGCAGGCAGACAATAAAAAAAAATCCCCACAAACAATCCCCTCTTTTCTGAATTCAGATATTGTTTTTCTGTTTCAGTTGTAGGGAACAAAATTTCATGAAAGACTCAGCTGCCTAATGCAAAAAGATGTGTTAGTAGTAGGACAGGGGAACATTTATTGTCTTTATTGTGTATTTGGAAAATGATATGCTACCTGCAGATTGACAGAATACACTCTGAGATCCGGGAATCATCAAAACTCTTTGAAGCATTAGTGTTTCTTTGTGCTCAGGGATATTAAAATAGTCTCTTTTGTTGACTGTTATGAGAAAGCCACTGAGTCACACGTCAATGAGAATGTTTTCCTTATAAATTCTCTCCTTTCCAGTGTACCTGCACTGCAATGTCTAAATTTAAACAGAAAAAAGTAAAAATAAAAACAAAACCCCCCAACAAACAACCCACAAACAATCCCCCAACCCCTGAAAGGGTGGTAAATTTCGTAAATTTAAACACAAGACTATTTTAAATACCATGTTTTGTATAAACAGATAATGCTGTTTTACTTCAGATGAGCACCAAATTTTGATTGTGTTCTCTTTTACTAGTAATATAATTACAATACTAAATATTTTCTGTTAGAGATTTGTATAAGGTATTTTTCCAATCAGCAACATATCTGATGTGATAACTCAGAATGATCTCCTATTACTCTGGAGTATAGTTAGGTGTTACAGTGGGGATACTGAAACACGCGTATCAATCAACGAGGCCCGTGGAAAAGAAATATCTATGGACAGGTTCTTGCTAGATGTTTCAGAGATGTTTATTTCCCCAGCCGCATGGCCGGGCTCTGCCGAGGAACTGCTCAATCACGGGACCCGAGGGTCCTTTGCCCGCACAGGGGAACACAAAACAACCACTGGGGAACGAGGCTGACCAGGGGCAGGGAAACCCCGTGCCTCCCTCAGGGCCCCTCTCCCAGGACCACATGGCAGGGGTTAGGGATCCAAAAATGCTGTGCATCTTTTTTCACAGAGATGCTACACTTCTGTGTTGAATTATGTTGCTATGGGGTTTTTTTCCCACCTATTTGAACTAACAGTGATTCAGAATCATAATTTGATTTTCAACTGTATTTTATTTAGAAATCTAAATCTGAATCCACATAATGCTTAACTATGGCATTTTAAATCCTCCTTAAGTCTATACTTCTCTACAAGAGAATCCAGTGCAAAGATATTAAAAATTATTAAATTCCAGGCACCTCTTTGTAACTGAAATTTAATGTCATCAACTCCTAGACAGTAATATGTTTAAAATGGAAGGGTCATTCAAAATAACAAAAAAAATCCCCTGTTATTGAAAGTATGAATGTTTCATAGAAAGCATAAACCACCACATACCTGTAGCTTACATTTTTCTCTAATAAAGTGTCACACAGACTATATACTAATGGGTAAACTGTACTCCCTAACCTTTAAATACTTTACCCTTTTATACAAAGACTGAGCATTATTAGGTAATGAAAGAGTGTATGAGAAAGTAGTAGATTATTTATGATAGAAACAAAATGAAACTAATGGGACAAGATTTGAAAGCTGTGATGCATGAAAGGTGCTATAGAGACAGCTTTGGCACCATGACAAATAAAGATAAAGACTCAGTGGGAAGCAACAGTGTGAACATGACTACGAAGAAGAAAGAATAGATTTACTGAATGAATCCTTACCATCTGGTGTTTATTTAATACACAATGAAGGTCAAATGGCTAGTGATCCCTTTTTCTATAGTCCAGTGACCAAAAGAATGGGAAGAATCAATGAATTTATCAATATGTCTGGAAATGTTTTAACATATGATCTGATTGAGTCAATATTATTGGAGCAACATGTTCATTACTATTTCAGATATGGTTTGGAAAAGACTCTAAGGACAAGAAGTGCATCCATTTTTTAACTCTGCCAGAAGTTCTATCAAAAAGCACATCATTGTGTAAAAGCAGATGCATTTAAAGAAATAGCATTTATCCAGTAACATTCAAGAAGCTAGCAAAACAAAATCATGGCTTTCAAGTCAGAAAATTAATTTGTTTGTTTTAAGCTCTGTGAAATATTTTCTTCCTTTATTTCATTCTTTCCTTTGTTTCTGCTCGATTGAATACACATCTGGTTTATGTAATTATACTACAGGGACTTATTAAAGTTTAGTGAAATATGTTTATTAGGCATTATATGCAAACAGCATACACTAAATCTTATGTATATTTAACAGCATTATTTTACATAACATTCTGTCTTCTTGGAGGTTCTAGCTGTTCTGTACTTTCCTTCTCTAAGGAAAAGTATATATTCCATAATATTTACCCATACTATAGTGCAACTACCCTTTGTTGACTGGAGCTCTCTTAGCTATTTGATTAATAATGAAATTTGGTAAAAGACTTAATTTACTTTTACAAAAAATTTAAAATATAAGATTTTTTTTTTTAAATACAACCCATCAAATGGTTAAAAACATTCTTATATCAACCTCCAAAACAGAAAATATTAAAAGGTGTTATTTAAGACTGTGTACATTAAAAACATCCTTCAAACAATGCCTTAAAAATTTGGAAAGGAAGTAACTTGGTGTTTACAGATTTAACCACTGATTTGACTCCTGTTTTCATCTCTAACCTCCATTTCTCTTCTGGCCTCTGAGTAATTTTTTCATTTTATTTAACTATTTTCAATGTAGGTATAACAAAAAATATGTCACAGAAACATAGTAGGTCCTCTTTTTTTATAAAAAACCTTGATATTTTTAAACAGAAAAAAATGTACATGCTGCTTCAGCAGCAACCTCATACCTGATGAACAAAAATCTCCAAAGAATCTTCCTTTTAGTTAAGACTTTAATAATCTTGAATTAAAATTAAAATGTAGATTTTACTATGACTTTTCATTAATGTAGATGTATATTGTGGAAAATAATTCATAGTTAACTATATACACAACCTATCTGATGTTCTACCCTTCTATTTCACAAATTAAATTTAGCTCTCATTTGTGTCATATTTTAACTCAAAAATTATAAATACAAGAAAACTAGAAATAGCAAATAGGTCCTGCCCCCTACTGGTGAAAACCCCATTCTAATTAACTGGATTTCTGGCAATGGACAGCCAGCATGGTAACCCATAGGGTACCTCGATTTTAGGGTATTGACAATGTTCTTAAATAGGCAGGATTAAAAACACAGCCTCAAATATGAATCACTCCTCTATTAGAATCTGAAAAGTTTAATGAAACAAAGGCTAAGAAGAGCTTAGAAATTAATTTGGAAACATGGAGAAAACTCAAGCACCAATAACTACTTACCAAATGCCTTCCTCACTGTTAATCATATCTTATCCATCCTCTTCCCCTCCACTTATGTTAGATTACCAGGAGGGAATTAACCTATAATGTCTTTGTAACTGAAAAATGGATGATACTACTTAACATCTATAAAATCTACCAGTCTGTGCCAGGATCAGCCACAGAGATTAATGCTGTATGTTGACGTAGTTTCTCATCTCCAGATAAACACATTTTTTACCTTAAGCCACCTCTCAATGCTTCCTGATGGAAACATTCTCAACTTGAGTATAACTAGGATGCTTCTTGGACAATCAACCAAATCTGTCTTTTTCCATTCTTTTTCTTTTTTCCCCTTGCTCTCAATTTATCAGGATAACATATCTTTCTCAGAAGCCAATTCAGGATAAGACAACTGTGAGATACACTTTTAATTACCTTAATATAATTAATTTTAGGTTCTCTGTTAAAGGCACTATGCCATGTTTTACTCAGAAAAACAGGCCAAAAGCCTTTTTTTAAAATCACCAAAGGAAGATAATAGTTTCATAAGCTCTCTTCTTGCAAGACCTGGGATATTTGCACCCACAAAAGCCCAAATAAATTTAATGAATTCTCTTTTTCCTCTCCTCCATTCACACTATACTTTCTGAAACATTCAGTGTTCATTAGCACATGTAGCTAACTGTTACTCTGTTGAGGAGGACACAGTTAAGGATCTGATTTTAAAATGCTCCTACCTCTTCCAGGGGATTAGCTTATAGGATGAGAAAAGATAATGAAGCACAAGGCAAAATATATAATTTTCTGTCTCTTTTCCTAGGGAGAGCTTTCAGGAGTAATGGCGAAAGGCAGTTTACAAAATGTCATCCATTCACACTTTATTACTTCAAAGGTAAGATGTGCAAGAACAGAGGGTGTGTAGGGTAAAATCAGGCCAAAATTCAGAATCCCTTTTACTGTTCCTCCTTGGAACCTCAGTGACTTATAATTTTACTTCTGCTGTAGAGAGGTAGATATCTCTGCTTGCTCCTTTGCAGCATTATATGCCAGCAACATATTTCAGCTCAATCAACAAATTTCAGTGTCAGCAGCAGGTGACAGGTTTCTTGTTCTTAAGATTGTCCTAATGACACTTTCTGTTGCTGTTGCTTAGGTTTATGTTTATGCAAGTGCTGTGAATGTGAGGTGTTAATCAGCAGCTCTAATTACTAGGGTGGAATGAACATTCTAGGATTCAGTTCATTCGGTTTTCATAAACAAGGTTTACCTGAGGCTTTGTTCACACAGAAATAAATTCAGAATGATAGAAAGCCTGCCTATAGTGCCTTGAAAACATGTTTAATCTATGTGGTCCCTTGTTGATAATTTTAGGTGAAAACTGGATTTTTTTCATCAGAAGAAAAAGGGAAAATTAGTAGTCACTGAGACAGAAAAAGCTACTTGAAATCAGTTGAATTCCTATCTCATTTGAGTAGCATCTCCTCCAACAACAGTTTAGGGGCCAAGGAAGATTTGGAAAATCTGGTAAGCTAATGACCCCATAGCCTTGGCCACTCTACAATAATGAATAGGGGGAAATGGTCTTGGGAAAAACTCCCATGGATATGGAGATAGAAGAGGTATGAAGAATTGCTGAAAAATTTAAAATCTGGCACAGATTTTATAGCCTGTGATGGAGAAAACACACTGTGTATTAAAAAAAAAATTACTAATCTGGAATGTACTTATGTGCCTTTCTAAAACAAAATTCAGTTTATTATGAATGTGGTGCTTTAATGATTACGTAGGAGTTCACAAATACATTATTGTGAATGCATCATCTATATTTTGCACATTAAATATAATTTAGATAAGGATTTATTAAATATTTCCACACGGTCCATATTTAAAAATATATTATCTCCAGATATGGTGTTTAGTTTCAGAACTATTTCAATGACTTAGTACATGAAAAGAAACAAGTGTATATTGAGTTGGGTGAAAGAGTAAATCCCAAAGTTTATAAAGACATTAGTACATATTTGGGTGTGTGTGATTATTATAATCTTTAATGCAATAGCTAAATACTGGAAACATATAAGAAGCTCTACAGTTCCAGATTGTTAAAAAATAGAAAAAGAGCTTTTTTTTCTTTATTTCTTCCAAAAAATGAAGTAAAGGACGTAAAGAAAGAAGCTCTGAGGAACTAGGAAAGCCAACCATATTGTCTACATGGATCCCAGCAATACTTTTAAAATCAAGTGCTTGATTGGATCCTTTCCCATAATAGCAGCTCAAGGTCTCTTTCCAAACCTTCACAGAGCAGGACCTATGAATCTTCCCAACACCCAGAACAAACAGAAATATTTCACTCCTCTTCCTACTCTGGTTTTACAGTATCCAAAAACATTCATAAGATCTTTTTTACCTGATAAAATTAGCATGAAATTCACTTACTTCAGAGTAGAAGAATTCTTATTACATAACTGTTTATCTAATCCACTACCTCACATGCTGATGCTACTGAATGAGCTTATAACAGAATAAGGATAAATGAGAATAGACCATGGATCACAAGTCCCTATTAGCACCGCACCATGAAAATGTCTTCCTTCACTTCTTCCCTTTCCACTGTTACAACTCCAAATGCCATTCATTATTCTTTCACTACCTTGCACTTTCCACTTGAGGACTCTATGCATTTTGTATTTAGTACCTTGATCTAATGAAACTTCAATTAATATTTATTATTGTTGACCTTATTTTAATTATTTTTCTATTAAACAGAAGCAATAAAGGAACAAATAGCAAATTATTTGTCATAGTTGTGAAAGAAGACAAATTCAGGTGTCTTCTCAGAGAACCAGGCACTGTCTTCTGCCAGGAATTACCTTTCTCAAGAGACTTACTCTCTAAAAGACTTCCTGCAAAAATCACCCCCTTTCTCTGTGGCTGAAATCAATTCTTCTTTCACTAAATGTAGTAAGACTGCTCCAGATGTCCAGAGAAGCTCTTTTCTATTTATGTTTCCATACTATAATATTCTACAATATATAAATGCCTTTATATTAATTCAAGGTGAAATTACACATTAGAGCTGCCAAAAGAGAATAACTGGCCTTCACCTCTGCTTCATTCTTCTCCATTTTGCTGGACCTTGAGTTTTACAAGCTCTGCTTTGAGTTGATTCAACTCACCAACCTGGCAGAAAACTAACCCAACAAAACAAGTGTAAAAGTTTCCTGCCAGACTGGGGAGCAGATTTGGTTCAGTGCAAGATTCCTAAGTGTCAGAGCTGATGAAAAAGGGATATTGAATGGTACTGGGGGGAAGTTTTTTGGCATGTGTGCATCTCTTACAACAGCACAATTTTAATGTACTAACTTATTCTCACCCTGTGTCTCTCTTTAAACCGAGTTAAACAGCAGTAATTTCCAGCAGAATAAATAATTTCTACATTTGTTTTTATGTAGTTTAAATAAAATAAATTGCAATTGTTAAGAGAACTTGAAATGTGACATATACTTTTATTTAGACAATCACCATTTATTTTTAGCCAAAAGGCAGACGAAATTCTTCTACTATTAATTTTAGCGTTTTACAATGAAGCCGTAGAAGATTCGTTATGGCAAGCAGTTTCATTAAGAACATGTCCTGCACCTGAGATAATTTATTTGGAAGAGGTCTAAAGTGACTTCGAACAGAAATCACACTGAAAATTAAAAGCTGTAACTCTGTTCAAAACAAACCAAAACTGTAGTTAAGAACTTGCTTCCAAGAACATAAGGTGTCTAACTATGTAGCTAGATGACCACTCAGCTGTTCTAAAGTGCAGGGTGGATGATACTCTGTTATCAAGTCAAATACCAAGCAGACAAAGATAATACCTAATTTTAAAATTCCTTCATCAGCATTAGTCAAGGATTAAAAAAATTGTAAGTATGAAACATCTCTGTAGGCATCACAAAAGTATTTCCTAGTATTTCCCTTTCCCAGAATTTTGGGTCTCAGACTTGTCAGAAACTAAGTTTCTGTAGCTTAACCTGTTAATGCACATCAATTGATACATGTAAGAAAACACCATCTGTGCAATCTTATTCATGTCAGTTGTGAAGTAATTCAACTTAAAATTCTTTCACTGAATAGACACATCCACAGGCACTATAATCATAGCTGGAATGCACATAGTCACTTACCAAATAGAAGAAAATTCACTGTGACTGAGCCCTTAAAGATTTTCATACTTTTATTAAATATCAGATACTGCATTGTGATGTAAATATTTAGTTCTTAGTTTCTATACAGCACTGAATGTAGATAAATTCCAGGCTAAATGCCCAGCTAGCCAGTTAGACAAAATATGACCTTAGAGACTGTGATTCCCACAATCATCAGACCAATTATTATAATTCTTGAATCTGATACAATTTCTTCTACTTTTGTTTTTCTCTGAGTACAGTATTAGCGACTACAGCTAACAGAAAATGAACAAAACTATATTAGGAGAACAGTGCATCTAGTTTCTGGTTGTAAGAGATCTTCAAGTTACACTAGCAGCTCCAGGGAGTAATACGATACCTGATGAAAGACAAGACATTGGAAGAGATATCTGACTTTTTCTTAAATGACAAGGGTATCTTTATTTGATGTTTATTAAAAGCAATTCAGATGTTCCTAGTTGAATTTAGACACACATATATATATATATATACACACCACATCTAAAAGTCTTCACAAAATGCAGTTCTGCATTCTCATGCATACGCAGCTTTGTTAATATAAGGACTGTTCTATGAAAATGCAACATTCAAATTAATTAAATTACACTCAAACAAACCAAATAACCAATCTAAAATGATTGATATATATGGACAAAGAAGATGAAGAGAAAAAATTTTCATATTTTGAATTAGATCTTCTGCCCTATTAATATAGTGCAATAAACTTTGCTGAAAAAGTTCAGAAGAATTATTCAAACCTAAGCTGCAAGACTAACAGATCCAATACACCTCTGAAAGTAAGAGTTGAGCAGAGCTATCTCTAGAGCTGATAGAACAGCATAGTCCTCAGGACAGCTCCTCAGAAATCCCTTCCAGCACCTCCCTAGAAAGTAATAAATAATTTTAAAGAATATGCAGTCTATATCTCCTCTTTGCGCTCTCTTTTTTTCTTTTCCTACTTACACATAGTCTGCTTTATCTGCAGGATTTTGATGACTTGTCAGAGACACTCAGATGTATTTGGAGAAACATTGCCCCAGCAAAAACCCTCATCAAATAGAGATAACAGATGGAAATGAGACAAACAACTTCCTGATCTAAGCAGGCAAATTCAGGATTTGGTTTACAGTAGAGGGAGATGGGACTTTTGATGAATTTACCCACTGCATTCTTCTGTGAAAGCTTGACATGGGCTCTCCCAAAGTGATTTGATTTTCATTAGCACAGTATTGTTAAAGAAACATGCAGAATATGCTGGCCTCCAAATCGTCTGTGTATGAAAACAGCAAGAAACAAGAAATTTCCTAGGAATTAAACTTCCCCTTTATTATAGCAATCCTCCTCACAGACAAAATTATGTATCTAATTTTTTGCATGCTATGTTAAAATTTTGTTCTCCACTTAATGAAAAAATATTGGCCGCAGTGTATACTTCACTTGACTTATTTTTTTAAAGGTCTTAACTTTTTAAAGGAGAAAATAGAAACTCTTTGTTTTGTAAAAGGTTTTCTACCCCAGCATCCTGTACCGTAACTTTTTTCTTTAAGAGTATCAGAAGTTGAAGAGGAAACTATCAAATTGCTTTTATATTTTGTGCCTGATATGATCCCTACCTGTATTTGAGGTTCTGAATTATCACAGCACAGCCCTACTGAAACTTCTAAACCTTACTGTTTCTGAATTGATTCTTATATCTGCATACTAAAACACTTCATCTTATTTCAAGATAACTGAGCTTGCTGATGGAGAATGTGTCTTGGGAGGAACAATGAAAGGCCATCAGAAAACTGAACGCACTTGGCTGATTCTATCTGAATTTTTAGGCAAAGCTAAATCAAAACCCAGGTCTCTGAGCCTGGGTTTGAGAAGCAAGCAAGCACAAAAGATACTGCAAATTAAACTCACACTTCTGAAAATATATAGTGGGTTTATGTAAAAGAGTTAAACCAGAAAATACCTTTTTTCCTGTTCACTTTTCAAGTCAAAATGAAAGTACCTGAACGATTCCTTCCAGATCTGTATTTACCTAAAATATATCAATGAAAAATAAGAGTAGACTTAAAGTTGTTAAAAAATTATAAAATAACACTAATTATTGAATTGGGAAGTCAGTGTTCCAAACAGTGAAATTAATGTGTACCAGATCAAAATATTGGCATTTTTCATTATCATTCTTAAAGCCAGAAAACCTTTCCTTTTTGGAATTTCTGAACTGACACAAATGTCTTTAAAAAGGGCAATTAGTGACAAGTGACTATGAAGAACCCTGTGTTGAGAAGCTGAGCCTAAGCCTCTTGAAGATTCTCCATGTAAACAAGTCAGACCACATCACTCATTATCCCTCTTTTGTTTACTGGGAGAAAAGTTCAAACTATTTAATGAGAGGATTACCCATACTTCAACTCCATTGAAAAAGATTAATTGATATTTTCCTGTTAGGGGTTTAACCACTTGGATTTGCCCTCATATCCCCCATTGTTACTGACGCTGTGATCAGCAGAGCAAAGTTGCTTAAAGGTTAGACAAACTTCGCAGCATAAATTACACAAACTAATTTATGTTAAAGTTTGGTGAGCCTCTAAGCCTGAAGAGCTTCTATTAACTCCTCAGGTGTTTAGAAAAAAATAGCTGCTAGAAAATAAGAATATTTATGAAGAAGTATCTAATCTTTATAGATAATTTTATAGCATATTGAAGCATTTGGATTCAGTATAGCAATTGTGCTACTATAGGAAAAATATGTAACATTCAGTAAAGTCAGAACTACTAGTATTATTGACATTTCATTTTAATGTGCCTGTTTTCCAATTACATTTAGGATGTGGGGGGAGCAGGGCCATGAATCTCGAAATATACTTTTTCTTCAAAGCTTTAAAATTTTCCAAAAAATGAGTGTCTTGTGGACATATGGCTGCATATTTGGATAACACCATTTGCATTTTCAAACTTGCAATATTTTTAACCACTCATTTGGCTTTTGCTTTCAGAAAAGCAGACAGTTAGTGCATTCATTTGAAATGATTTAGACTCTTTAACTCTTTAAAAAGACAAGAAAGGAAAGTATATTCATGAATCATTTAACATATATGTTCATATTTATGCTTGAAAATGTAAACTGATAATCTGATATAGATTTATTGAGTAAAAAAAACAAAGATCTTGTAAATATTAGATATTCATAGATATTAAGAGAAAAGTAACACCACAAAACACATAAGACATAAAGAGAAAATGTTAACATTAGCAAAAAAATGGAAACGGTTAACCTAAATGGAAGCAGTTAGGACACAATTACATAGGTTTTGATCCTACAAAGAAAGTATGCTTCAAATAAAACTGCTGGAGATACCATCCTTCAAAAAACAACATTCCCCATTCTTCTAGTGCCTAATGAATATGCAATATTTACAATTATTTATTCTGCTTTAAAAAAGACTTTGTATTCTTTTTAGTAGTGGAAAAATTATTGTATCTACTAATAAAAAAACCAAGATGGTTGACAAAAAACCACTTCTCTAAAATATTAAATAGAAGTATTTTCAAAAGCAACAGATGAATGAAATGAAAAAATGTCAAAGGTTCTTACAAGTAAGATAGAAGAATATATTTTAAAACATGCTGCAAGGGAAATGGTAATGGAAAATTAATAATTTTGAGTCACTTTTAAGGTACATAAAATATATGTATCAAAAAATTTGGGTAATTTTAGTTTCTCAAGACTGAAAAAAGTGTTATTATAAATTATAGTTTTAAAAGTCTCGTCATATAGTGCCTAGATTGTTTGATGAATAAAGTAAAATAAAAAATCAACTCGTTTTCAAAAGTTGGTGTAGACAATTCCAGCTATTTCAGAATATTCCTCTTTAATGTACATATTCTAAACTCTATATATGCTAAAATATGCAATAGTCTGAAATTTGTAATATTGTGCATACATTTGGACATATTGCAGACATATTTGGACATATTGTGGACATATTTGGAATATTTCAGTTTTTTTCTTAATTGACATACTATATGGATACTTATATTTTCAAGAAACAGCAATCTGCTTCATTTTGAATTATTTTTTTAATGTGTATATCTAATTATTACTTATTTATTAATTTCAGCAGAAGTTTAATTAATTAGCAGCTGATGCAAAGTATGACAAAAGTAAATACAAGCACTTACATTACTTCTGATATTGAATGAGTACAAATTTTATTGACCCTAATCCTGACAAATGTAGTTAACCTTATTGATTAACTCAAGCACTGAAATAGAGTGAAAAATGTTTTACCACAAGACACTATAGTATGACCACTATGTCAGCTATTTCAGCCGTCAAGACTTAAATGCACAGCCTACACTGAACATATTGATTTTCCTAAATAGTCCTCCTATAATAAATACTAGATTATCACTGCAAGTCTCTGCAGACATGTTAGGTGATCACAGAATGGAGCTGTAATCAGAGGAAGTTCTGTGAAAGAAATCTTTTTTTATTCTCCTCCTCTGAGAAATTAGGTACAGAGGAAACAAGGGACAGCAGAAATCACTGTGTTGTTCGTATAGAATCTGCTCTAGATTATGAAATATTTCATCTTAACACAAGCTTTCATCCTTGCAAAGGCAAAAGTTTTCAGAAATGTGTATAAATGTACTTAACATCATTCCTATGTTTTTAAAACTACTTTAATTCCAAGTTAACATTTAAATTATTTAAGATGTAGCTGAAAAACACTTATAAAGACAAAACAGCTTGTATAAACTGACTGTAATAAACCTTCCTTTAAGAGAAATAGAATCAATATATATAATTTTTTTTTTAAATCCGGTTGTTTGGTGGTCACATAAGAGCTAATATTTTTGTTACCTTGACACAGGATTATTTTTAGAATATAATTTGCCTTTTTGTAATGCTATTTAATGCTAACTAGGCCTGTAAAAAAAAAAAAAAAAAAAAAAAGAGAGAAGACAAAGGGTTATAGGCCATGACATTTTCTAGCCTGAATCATAAGCCGCCCTTTTTCATTATTTGAAAATTTCAAATGTACCTTTATTTGCTATGAAAGACAAGACAAAACCAGAAGGAACACAAGACTTTAACAAAACAGAAGACAGATGTCCAGAAATTATCAATTGCTAAAGCACACAGATTGTGATTAAATTTTAATGTGGCTTTTAACTTAAGTAAAGATTTTGCTTATCGAAGAGAAAGAATCCCAGAGAAAATATTGTTATTGATTTCATCATTTTAGATGTAACTGATCCCTTAAGTAATTTTTCTTGGTTTCAGTGTCACTTTGTAAGTGTCTTCTTAGACTTAGGAAATCATTAGAGGGCATGTTAATTTAAAATTCTAAGTCTAATGCATAAATTGTTCTCCAGTGGACTCAAAGCCACATCTGTTGAAAACAAAACAAAGCATTCAATGTGCTGAGTAAAATCAAAACATAACCATAGAATGGTAAGAGAGAGTTGAATTAGGCAAATTAAATGCCATGAAAAAGTTTTTGATTGATTTAGAAAAGACTGTATACTTTTAAAAAATATATTGATTATCTTTAATGCTTTGAGAAAGAAAGCATAATGTGTACTATGACAACATGACAGTCTCACATATGGTGAAATACATGAATTGTGCACATGGCTTTTTAGTAGACCCATATTAAGACAGAGGTTGCCCATTTCATATAAGCAAGATTCAGTGGCTTGGTTTGTTGATTTTTTTTTAAACAAATAGAAAGTGAATTATGATGTTGCCACACTGATAAAGAAGCAGTCCTTATTGTTCTGTCAATAAAATTAATTGCTAAAATTGAGGAGCCATAATAGCCACTATCATGTTCTGATGTTTCATAAATATTTAACTGTGTAAGACTCCTGAGGTCAAAAGGGCTAATTCCGTTTAGTTTCCTGAATAGTCATGCAAATTTGGCTATTTAGAAAGTGAAGTGAATAATAATGACAGACCTTTATATATAGCGTTCTTTGATACAGACATGCTGTCTCTATTTACTCCATAGATTTAAAGTAGCCTTTTTGAAAACAACCCTTGATTTTTCATAGAGAGTTCTGTTAGAGTCTAATATCTACTCCTTTAAGCTTAACTTAATGTCTTGTAAAAGAAAAAAGTAGCCATGAAGCTAAAATGTTTTGTAACATCTAAAACAATTCTCAACATATTTCTTGGTGAGTTCTATATGTAAAGCCCATATGAAGAGAAAATACCCCCTCAGTCCTCTTTTCAGAACAATGAATTAATCCATACTTCATAAAAAGTTCTAGACTTTGAGAAGTGAACAGATAAACACTGGTCCAATTAGAACATTGTTAATGTTTAATTATTAATACCAGCCTTATCTGCTGTTCTCCTGTCCTCCCTCCACTGAGTAGTCTTTGCTTAAAATCCATCTTGTCACACTTTCTCCTCTACACTTGATTAGATCTGTGAAACTAGAATTGTGCACAAAACAGGTGTTGACCAGTGTGATTTTTACTGAAAATTCAAATTTATCAAATGCATCTCATTGACAAAAGTCACAGAAGATTTTTTTAACATTCATTTTGCTTGCACATGTTCTTTGTTATCATTACTTTCATTATGTAGAGGGTCCCTGAATGTTACTTGTTCCTACTTACTTCTTCAAAACTCATGACTAATCAAAATTATAATTTGTAACATACAATATGTTCAAAAAGTAGAATAGAGAAAACAAAGAAATAATTATGTTAGCTTACTTCGAAAGCTTTCACCATACAAAAGGGAAAGCAGATGTCTTAATGGGCCAAATGAGAGAATGAGAGGAGTTCAATCTTTTCCACTACCCAACCTCTCTATGATCTACTCCTGCAGCTAAGAAGTAGTAACCTGTTTAATTTTCTTCCAGTTCTATACATCAGCTTCATGAACTAGTAAATACATTTCAGTTCTGAATATGAAATAAGAAGAATATGAACTAAAACCCAGAGAGCAGCAATCATGATTAACACAAAAACCATTTAGGTTCAAAGATCTGCAAGAAACACTGCATGAATACAAAGGACAGTATAAAGCCATTTATCATATGCAGTATTTAGAACAATGTAGCTGTTTTATTTTTCCATTATAGAAAAATAGCATCAACTTCGGTGTGATACACATTGATTAATACTATGCCTCTAATGACTACTGCAGTCATTTAATACATGCAGCAACTATGCAGCAATGCAATGAGGAGCTTTTTAGACTCTGGTAATGCTCAAGCTCTGAATGGCAAGAGTGGTTTACAGGAAGAGTTCAAAAAGCACATGAAAGCAAAACAAAATCAGCTAACTCTCCAAGGCAAGACGTCTGTTATGTGTCTGATATTTAACTCAAAGCCTCTAGTGGCATTTTCTTTGTGTAAATTAAACATCTCTGATGTGACTATATTACAAAATAAAACATCATAAATAGCTCTTGCATCTCTGGAGCTCCCTCTCCTGTTTACGGTCAGCAGCCAGCCTTCTTTGGTTCCTATTCAGGTAACCCAGACACTTATGGGTCTCAATAAGGTTAGGCCGTGTGATCTGATTTTCACAGATTATAGATATTTTTTCCAACAGTGTCTCTACTGGATTTTAATGACAAAAGTTTGCATGGCAATATCTACTGACATTTGTATAGAAAACAGTGAATAAGATTCATTGCACCATAGAACCACCTCGAAAAATTATTGAGGAAATTTCCAAAAAGACATTTATTAAATACATGCAAATACCCATAACAGAATTGAGAAACTGATCTCAGGCAGGCACAGTAGTTGAGGTTTTTAAAAATTTTAATGTTTTCTTCAGAAAATTTAACTAGATGTTGTTTACTACTAAACAGTTGGCCTAAATGTATCTGTTGTTCCATTACTGATGAGGAATATAAGACCTATTTTCAGAGCTGCTCGACATTTTTCCTTATGTGGTTACTTCCAGTTAATTGTAACTTTGCCAGACTAACTGTTTCAGGCTGTAATTTTTCATGCTGCATATCTAATTTAGGCTGATAATTCTGAAAAAAATTAAACTAGAACCATTTTAGCCATTTCCAAGAGCAAGGATATTGAAAAGACATCAATTTCTTGTAATTTCAATTCATTTACTATGTGCTGTTCCAAATGTCATATACTAGACTCATACTACACTTCCGCACTAACACAGAAAAAAATGGTGGTCCCCACCCCAAGAAGCTTATATTCTAACAGTCAAGTGAGCAACAACTCAGGTCTACAAACCAAAGAAGAAATACATGGAAACATGGAAACATGGAAACATTACTGGACACCGTGACAGGCAGCATCAGAAGAACACCTGGAATCTAAATTCTGTTTGTCTCATTTCAGTTTTCAAAAATGGGTGATATGGCTCTGCAATAAATGAAACAAAAATAACGAACTGACTAACTAACTAAATAAAAATGTTAGTAGAAGAATGCTGAGAAAACATGTTGTTTTGGTTTTTTTTCTTTAAAACAAATATGGAATTGTTCTCTGAAAGGAAAACAGAATACCAAATCACACCACCATCATATACACAATTGCACCATTCAAAGGACAAAAGGAAGACTGCACATACCTACCTGCAATTAAGCAAACTACAGAAATTGACATGTCCACAGGATTTTCAATGCTTTGCTTGGTGCATGAGTTTCTGGTTTGAAATTATTTAAGTGAATCACCTTGCTTTGGGCAGGCAGACATTTTGTAAAATTCTTAAAAACTGTGGGAGCACCACAGACCTTTCTAATAAATTTGGCTCTTTATTTAGGAAAACTATCCAGCACATTTTCAGCACTATGAATTTATGTCTTCTCTTCTCATGAAGTGAAACCTGTTCCACAAAATCTACTCTCTCATCTTTCAGTTAAACTACTATCTGGTGCAACTGTGCTTCACACATAACTAAATTTCAACTTCAAAATAGATGTTTTGAGCTGTCTCAGACATAGTTATGCTATATCCTGATAGAATATCTGTTTCATTTACAACAATAACAAAGTCTTCCTTGCTTTTCAAACACAAATTTAAGGAGGAAGAGTATTTTATTGTCTACTCAGATTATTTCTGGAGCATCAATTGGAATTGGAGCCCCATTGGGTTGAGTGCTATAAAACCACACAGTAAAAGGAAATCTTTGAGTCAAAGCACTTATATGCCAGTTTGTATGAATAAAAAAAACAGTGAGAGAAAAGAGAAGAAAAACCTATTTTTTTAAGCAAAGGCAAATGTTTGGACTTCCTAAATATTAGATCACTCTGCCTACCGCTTTCAGTTATGTCAGTTGTAGGGATTTACCCTTTACTACTTCTGCTGCAGGAACATATTACTCTATCAAAGAAATTAAAACCTTGTTTGCAAAGTTAATTTACATAAACAAAAATAACACTTTACAATCCTAGCACTAATCCTAGGGTGTGATTTCTAGAAATTCCTAAATTCTCCAGTTTCAGAATTTTCTAAGAACAATTCTGGCAATATTTTCAAAGTTAATTTGCTTTAATCCAATGATTATTTAGTAGAGCCAGAATTAACTAAAAGTTCTAGGTTTTTGAAAGAACTGAATTAAACTAGTTATTTGAGCAAGGAAATAATTCCTGAGCAAAGGAAAAATTATTTTTTCTCAGTACTGGAACTTCCCGTCCATATCAGGTTTGAGCAGATGATTGTAGGAATCGATAAGTTTCTTTAAGATTCCTTCTCTTGCCTTAAAAGTATCACACTTCCTTTTATTTAGAAAACCTGTTACATGTGCTAATATTCCCTTTACCTGCTACATTTTTTCTAATACGCATCTGTGTATTTCAGGTGCATAGACTGACTCTCATGCAACACTATGAAGAATGGGTGTACAAAAAAGGTTATGACAGACCATCTCAGGCATCATAAAAATAGCAATAAGACAATATCTTTGTTTTCAGAACAGCTTGCCTTTAATACTCTAACAGTAATATTTTAGTAGGGCAATAGATGAACATATCAGTTTAGATTAATTTGTATAATGGCACATTTAAGAGACTGACTTTTTGAAGTTTGTTCCATCTCCACGTGTAATTTTTGGCTCCAGCATAATCTCTGCCGTACTGTCTTCTTGCACATGGTAAACTAGCCATCTGGATAGTGTGTCAGCATTAATGTTTTCACACCCTCAGCTTCCTGTGCTAAATGAAGTCAAATTCTTGAATTATGGCAGCCCACCTGCACATAATTTTTTCCATAGTCTGTGACTACAACTTTTCTTCCAGAAGCATACAACTAAATATTAGTATTCTGAAACTGTGAGGTAAGTTTCAAAGGTCTAGGAGTTACCTGCACTTTGAATTGCCCAAGGAGAGAGGACTGACAAGACTGTAGCCTAAAGTCAAGAAGGGTTCAACATCTCTTGTGAGTCATTCCAGGTCCACTGTTCCCATTCATTTTTCAAGCATTCATAGGGCAAGTTTGACTGATTTTCACACCTGTGTGAGACCATAGCTAGAAATTTAGACAGAATGCTGTCTTGGTTTCTATTTAATTCTGGACACCAGTCTGGCTTTGGCTCCATTTGCGTGTGCTTGTGTTAAGAAACAGATTGCTAGAGAGAAAAGCACTCAAAGCATGATGTGAAATTTATTTCATATCTTCAAGGATTTCTCTGTGGTCGATACATATAAAATTTAATGGAAGCTATGAAGGAGAGAATTCAACAGAAGACAAATCCCTGGTTCTAAACCAAAAAAATTTGAACCAAGATGTAAATTTAAAGATTTTTATAATATGGGTACAGTCCCACAGAAAACCTGTACTTTGGCCAGCTATCATTAGAGATTCTAATAGTGGCATGGATTGTCCATTCAGAGTTCACCACCTCTTTTTTAATTACCTACTTTTTCTTTAAACTTCCTAAAAGAAATTACCCCAATTGTCAGTGTTTGGAGAAATAATAAGACTAATTACGAAAGTTAACATTCTTTGGAGTTGTCTTTCTGTAGTTCTTCAACAAGTGAGGCAGAACAAGGCTAAAGTTGAGATGTCAACTTGTCCCTATCTTCTACCAAAAAAAGTTCGGAAGATCACAGCTTTGTGAATTTTTGTCCTAATTCTTGACTGGACCATAACCTCAATGGAACATTAATAAGGAAGCTGACAGCCCAAAAAAGAGAGCTTTGTGATTTCATAGTAACATCTTCCCTTGCAGGTGGAGAAAGGTCCCAAACCTTCTGTTTACTCCCCATTTTCAGTTCCAATTAAATGCCTGGAGCACAGAGGGATGACAGACATTTCCCTATCAAATTTTGACTCAACCTTAGTATTTAGAGTGAGGACAGAAATCCAGAAAAGAGGATTTCAAGCAGAAAGGAAAAAAACCATGTGCTTTCTTTTAGATGATAGATCCAACACCAAGCAAAATAATCATGTACAAAGTTAAGCTAGAGTTTGACTGACATGTATGGCTCAAACAAGCAACAGGAGATGCAACTGTCATCTGCAGCATATAGATTTCTTTCCTATTGACTAGAAATCTTAATCACGATACATTCCCTCAAAGAGAGTTTACCCACAATTCCTTCCTTATATTTCTCACAAGTTAATTTCTAATCTTAAGAAATTAATGCCATTAGCATTTGTTTAGTTCTAGCATATTATATTCCCACTTACTTGTTATTCCAAACTTGTTCTCTATTCTTATTTTACTGTTATTGATTGCTACCAGCAAAAAAATTACAGGGATGTAGCCCTAGAAAGAGAGTAAAAACACAATGTAAGGATGAACTAATACACAGAGGAATCAGTCAGCCCTTTCATTGATTCCAATGGGTATGGAATCAGTTCTATTCTAATTATTTCTTAGTGTCAACACATTTTATCCCAGATACATAAGAGTATTCTGCTTCTCACTGAAATCTAAGCTAGAATGAATGGTAGATAATGTAAGGCTTGGGGAATTTCAAAAATGAAAAATACCCTCTTAAATAAGGCAAAAAACCTCATGGAGTTTTTGTTAGTCCTAATTAAAGTTTTTTCTTCTCAGCCTCTACAAAAACCAAGCATCATCTGTATATTTTCTGAAACAGTGGAGCATCTCAACATCTTTCAGGCTCTTCTCATTGGAGGGCATCACATTAAGTTGTCTTCATCAGAGAACTCCTAAACAGCTAAAAGACAGAGGTTGCTAGGTACCCTGAGCTGCTTTTTGACACTTCGTTGACTGTATGGGGAGGTAGCAACTGAAATCTTCCACCAGATCTAAATAACCTAAACTTACATAGCAGTGCATCAGTCTTTTGCTTCCCTTTCCACACTACAGTGAATCACTCATTCCTGCCTCTGACATATATGAATGTTTTCTATCTTATTGCAACTAAAAGTCACTCACATACTGGGATTTGCACCATGTTTTAGCAGTATAATGAGACATAAGTCATGAATGTTCACTGGGAAGATGAACAAAGATACCATTACCAGGATAAATTTTATATATTAGTAAGTATATAGGGTAAATACTGGAAATTATTCCCTATTAATCTATGTAAAAGATTTGCAAACTTTTTTCACCTTTACCTTTTTCTTGAACTATGATGAATAGAGCACACAAGATTGTTTGCTATTAGCAGAAACAACAGGCCAAAGGTATTTTTATGGACATTTAAAATAACTCCAAAGCATTTAGAAATTAAATTATACATATATTTGTGAGTGTGTTTGAATATACGTATGGACACAGGAATGCAAATAAAACGAATATATGCAACCCTTCCTGGCACATCATGAATCTGTAACCCTTTTCATTGACAGAGGATGAACTTCTGAAAACCACCAAACTGACAGGGTAAAACAGAACACCGGTATGTGATAGAACCCAAGACAAAACTTGAATATGATGAGTTATGCTACTCTTTTCATGGTTCTAATTCGATAGTCATCTTTTACAACTCTCAATCCAAATTCTTACCAAATTTTATGGCCGAATTAAATCACAAAAGTAATGGTTTTGCAAAAACAAGCTCATGTTAGTCCTGTGAGAAATAGTACTTCTAACATTCAAAAAAGACAATCCTTCCTGTAAGTGGCAGTCTTTACAATTTGTGGAGACTATATATTCATCTATAGAACCTAAAACTTGGTGGCATCTTGTGAGATTTTTTTTTCCAATTACGGTGTTTTTCAGCAATATTTTCATTGCAACATTCAATATTTCATTTCAACATTCAGCAATAATTCTGAGATTACCTCAGCACAGTGCTGCATAAAGGAAACAATAGGTTGCTTTCCATAAAAATACACTAAATTAATAGTGGACAAAGGGTCCTTCTCTCAAAACAGGCAGAAGCTTATTTGCATAAAATTCTGGAGTTTCTGGGATAATATTCCAAGATTCAGGAAGGTGGAACTATGTAGCTGTTAAATCAACCAGTACTAAGAGGAAATAATTATTTTTATATTTTCCATCTGGAACTACCTGCAGTGACTTCTCCAAAGGTAGCTGACCAGGCTCAATACAGATTCTGAGTCACATCAGAGAATGCATCTGACACTCACAGAGATGTTTGTCTTGAAACTGGCCAAATAACCTATGACTCTTTGAATAAGAGATGAAAAGGCCACACATCTTTCACTTTGATTAACCAAACCTTTAGCCTCTTAGAAATCACAAGGTTTAACATTTTACATAGTGCGCTATATGTCATTTTTAAAGTGATTTTCCCTTGCACCGTTTATTTTGTTTGGCACTGCTCAGGTTCTCTATTTTCCTGTGTTAACAGGTAACATTAAAGATATGCTTTGAAAAAGGACTCCATTGGAATATGCACAAATTCATTCTTTGTACATCAATGGGATGCTTGATCATATTTCCATTCTCTCTTGATTATTGGAAAAACAGCAGACTGAATATAAATAGGACTTAAATCCTGTTGAAAGCTAATGTTTTACATACTACTAACTGGTAGCTCAGCTCAAAATTAGATGTTTTCTCTTGTAAACAAGGTTAAACTGACAAAGACGTGGGATTTTGTTAGAATCTTAGGGTCTTGTTACATGCGTTTTAGGTTAGATACAGTTTGCTATGAGAGAACAGTGGTTTATTGTGGAGTTGTCAATTTAAATTAAATTATGACTTTTGAGAAACTAACTTGAAAACTTAAAGCAGTCATATGATATTATGCATTATATCTTCAGTCCATTAAGAAATCCTAAAGTAAGGTAACCAAAGACAGAAAATACCGGTTCAAATTTCAAGCCACAATAAGTGTGAATATACCCTCAATTTAATAAAATATATAATGCAACTTCCTGAGGCTTAAATTTCTTACAATTGCACTTGGAATGGGCACTTGTTTTCCCATTATTGGCCACTTTAATCAACTTATATCCTAGTTGTCTCATTTAAAGATCACTTTATAGTACTGGGTGATGTGCATCTGAGGTCTGTGTTCCACTATTGCCTGACGCAACACAACAGTTTACAAATTTCTGAACTTGATCTGAAAGCTGATTTAAAAATCTATACAGACAATCAGATTTCCTTGAAAATATATACACACAAGTCTGCTGTGAGGTGGCTAAAATGAAGTAAATTCAGTTTCAGGAGACAGGAAGAAAGCCAAGACTGAAAAGTAAAGATCTAGAAGCAAATGGGCACTAGCACTGACCAAGTTGGAAACCCATCCCTCCCCAGAGAAAATTAGAAGAGGGCAAGGAAGACAGGCTTTGGAAAAGTAGAATGTTTGTGCTTTTCTTTCCAGCAGACTGCATTAAATATTCAGCAAAAGGCGGGGATCAGTTTACATTACTCTTCTTGTTTCTCGTGTATCGGCTGACAGGTGCTGTAAACATACATAGACAAACATGGTCCTATTCTTGCAATGCTCCAATAACTGAGGGCAGAAATACTTTTTTTTCCTATAGCAGCAACATTTTGATACTTGCAGCCATAATACATTAAGATCAGGTTTACATTCACTGCCAGAATTAAAACTTTTTTGTCCTATTGTGTAATACAAAATCTAATTCTTACACACCCAGAGAAGGGAGATGCTTTGTAGTTATTTTGAATGCGTATTTGTGTGGGTTTATTGAGAACATAATAAATAATCATTTCAGCTAAACTTCTCCCTGGTATTTAATGACCATTAAAAGTAATATAAACATCTCAGGTCAAACTCTAGGTTTTACAACTTGAGGAAAAGCACGGACCAACGTGAAACAGCTGACCTTGGCTAAAAGATGGAAACTAGCATTTAAAACATTCACTCATTCATGTTTAAGAGATGTCATGGTAAATAAATAATGACTGTTTACACTTAGTCCTAAATGTCTTCTTTTTCCACACTATAGGCAGCTATTTGGCTGAGATGGTATCATTCACTGATCTAATCACACTGTACCTTTTTTCTCACTTGAATTGTACTTTTGGCTGTCACTTGCTCTTTTGAACAAAGGTTTACACTATTAAAGGATATCATAATAGCATATCTTTTTTTTTTACTAAATTGATATTCAAATCAATAACGATAAGGGCAGTCTTCTCTCTGTACCTAGGAAAATGTACCATCTGCATTTGGCTTCTGATATTCTGCTGTGAGCAAAATTTAAGCATAAGGAAGTGTTTAAGACTTCCCTTAAGTTAAACTGCAATTCTAAGTATTTTATAATCTTCACAACACTCAGAGCCAGTAAAAGCGACCCTGTATATTTTTATTTCATCTCTGCTGGATCATATGATATTTAATAATTGGTTCTGGCACCTCATTGCAAATTATTATAACTTTGAGATTCAACAGTTTTATTGAACATATGGGCAGCAGAGTCTCAGAACATATATATGATACAGACTATCAAGAGGACCTTCTGTCATGTTTTGGTGAGCTTTAAAGGGTCAGGTAAATTTTGTTGGGTAGATTTGTGCTGTGTTTCCACATTCTTTGTTTTGTGTTTATTTAGTGGGCTACTTTTTTTTTTTCCCTTGTGTTAAAATTCTTTCTGGTAAAGACTGACTGCATCCACAACTGCATTTGTTGATATTGATGTATGTACTGTTCTGTCAGGCTTCTACACAATATTGAAAAGCAGTGGCTGGAATGGCCAGAAAAGACAATCATTGGACCTTAGTGAATGGCATTCCTGTCACATGGTACCATATTGTATCAGTGTTTGTTTCAGTTAACACTACATAAAGTTGCTGAGCAGAAGAGCTCATCATATCAATAAAAATGAACAAACTTAAGAAGCCTCATTATTGATAGTGTACTTGATGGAAATTTGATAACAAAATTCAAATTTTTATTTAAGAAACCTATACACTGCAGTATATTTATGTCTGGAAAAATGACATACCTTCTCGCACCAAAATTTCTTAAAGCAATGCTATTTTGGTGCAGCTCTGGCTTCAGCATCCATACCTAATCTCGTTTTCATCTATGAGTCTGTATCATTTGCTGTATTAGACTATACATGAATAGAAGCAATTGTGCGTTCCCTGAATACGTAAATGTCCCATAGATTTCAGTGGGAAATGTGTGTGTGAAAGTAATAATATCCAGCCATTATGTAGATTATACGCAAATAATTGCATAACAAGTTGTACTGAAAAATAAATAGAGATGGCTTGCTGACACATGTATGTGCGTGTGTGTGTATATCTTAAAAAAGGAAGCCTAATTTACAAAAACTGCTTTATTTCATCTTAATTCTGCTAAAAAGCTAACCACTCTGTCACAGTATTTTCTCCTCTACTGCCTTTTCAAGGTTGTGAAGTTGAAGAATTAGGAGCTTAATCAGCATTTACATGTTTTTCAGTGCTTACTTTTACTATGCCAGGCTGCATTTTTATTAATGGGGTTTTAAAATGTTTCTCTATAAATTCATTTATAGATATCATATATGCAAGGAATACCAAAAGAAAAACATCCCATGGTTTTTGGACCTTTCTGGTTTTATTGGCATATATTCAACTGATTTTCACAGCTAAGGTTGGGAAATATTAATTAGGTTTATCATTGGCAAAAGTAAATTATGTGGATTCTGCTAATGAATTTGAAGAGCAGTATAAAGGTTTAGGTATAACTGATTGTTTCCACAGAAGATGTATAAATACTAAAAGTATTGGGGACCAGAATGATTGCACCTTTAGGCAGAAAAGCTCCTACCAGAACATGAACTAGTTTTGTGATTACTTGCCTGGCATAATTTGAACCAGTAGGTGGAGTCCTTGCTAATAATAATTGCATGAACAAATCTTGTCAGTATATACTAAGGCCAAGATATTTTTCATATAATAAACTGCTAAAATCATATTTGCTTTAGGCTTCTTGTATTGGTATAATTAGCTAGAAATAGCAGTAAAAGGGCAGAGATAAAATATGCATAGACCTATAGCTATCTTTCAGAAAACAGAAGAAAACACAGTTTGGAAGAGCCAAACATTCTTCAGAAGAGGTCTTTTGGAAAAAATAATAAGCATAACTTGATAACTAGAAAGCTGGTTGTGTTATTGATTTGTCTTATTGTTGTTGTTATTATCTTTTTTTTTTTTTCTAATCAAGATACTTTTTAAGGCACATCTCCCATTCCAAAGATTAAAAAATCTCCATGGTAAAGTTTCACTGAAATCCAAGGTTTTACATACCAATCGACACATAGGATTGTCATTATAATCCAGAGGTGTTTGTAAAATATAATGTAAGTTCAGATAAGAGGAGTGTGACTAATAGTTTACAAGCCTGAGTTTTTCAAAAATTCACATTTTAGAGCAGTCTACGGACACCTGAAATGTATCAAAAATTTTTGTAGCAAAGCTCTCTAAAAGCTTGTACTTTTGAGTATGTGCCAAAAAAAAAAAAAAAAAAAAAAAGAAAAGAAAGCTTTAAAAGTGCCTCATGGCAAAGGCAATCTAAATTTATTTATCATAGGCAAGTGGCCTCCCCTTTAGGTAACTGAGGTCTATGTTTATTCACATTTTTGTTTTGCTCTCCAATTCAAGAACTATTATAACTTTAATGGAAATTTTTTACAGAAAATGAAATGTACCCCAAAAAACACATGTATAGTGATGCAAAGTGCCTATAACCTCCTAATAGAAAAAAAAAAAATTAATATATTCTGGTGAGTTATTTCCGTCAAAAACTGAAATGAACAAACAAAACTGAACATATATGCTCTATATGAGTGAGTGGTCTAAATTCTACAAGACTACACATATGGATAGCCCCTTGATCCTTTTTGAAAAAAAAAAAAATCTGCCCCCTTTTCTTCTTTGTTAAATGCAGGACTTCATGACATAACTCTGGGAAGTGGTTTAGCTCTGAGGACTGAAGGCAAGAATGTTGACTGAAGGCTAGTGCTGTCCCAGGGAAAAGCAACATTCAAAGATCACCTTCACTTTTTCAGTAACCCAATGACTATTTTAAGGATCTTTCTTATCTCATGAGCTATGGTGCATGCCATTGTCAGGTATAGAAATCCAATATTATGGAGAGGGCATCTCCTGTAGTGATAGTAGGGCCAGATAGAAAATAAGCAAGTTCTTGTGTGAAGAAGTGCAAGTGCCTACAACTAAAGTTGGTTATTTGTTCCGACCTCTGGAGGATTCCTCATATTTTACCTTCAAAGTTCTTGAGGTACTTATTCATACCTGTCTAGGTACGGATTCATATTTTTGTGAGGACAGCACCTAACTTCCACCAAAATGAAAGTGGGTGCCATAAATCAGGCATTCCTTCACACAAGTGCCTGAAAGTTATTTAACAGCTAATCCTCCAAATCTTGCTCTATGCACCAAAATGTGTAATCCTCACAAAGTGCAATGTATCTGCTACAGTCTTCTAAGAGACAAAATGGTGTCCCTCTTTTATATAATTGCCTTTCCTGTGAAATACAAGCAAGAGATTCCTTTCCTCCATTGCCTACGGGTGACTAATCCTACATTTCCTTTTTTTTATAGGAGATGGCCTACAGAATGGCTTAAGTGTAGGAGTGTCATTTTCTATACTTCCCACTGAAGCTTTGAGAAGAGAAAACCACGAGCAAATAGAACTAAGCAAGATGGTGGACTGCTAACTTGTGAGTTCTAATTCCTTGATTCAAGTCCTCCTTAGGTATTTCAAATTAAATCTAAACTGCCATAGAAAAACTTCACCCTATGTGTATTTATATTAACTCTGGGAATTGTTAGAATTGCAAGGCAAAATATAAGCAGAAAAGAACCCATAAAATAGTCACAATACAGTAAAAAATTATTTCTAGTTTACATAGATGATGCATATTATGGTGTACACGAAGATGCAACAAAGAAAAAGCTTGAATTATTCTGCAAACATTTAAGTGAAGAAGGAGACTGATGCTTTCAATCTGCTTAGACAATCTTTCCTCAACTGATATATGAGGGCTCTACAGTAGTGAAACATGTTGGTCCAAAATTCATTCTTAGTTTTGCATGGTCAACTCTCATGTACCTTTCAGATATCTTTTGGTATCTGCCCTAAAAGAACATAGAATCAATGTTATTGATTATGCTAGATTAAGACAGAAGACTAAATCATGGCGCTAAAGAATGAATTTTCTCCTTTGTACCAAAAGCAGATTTATCAAAGAGCTGACCGAGCAAGTCTTGACACAAGACTTGTCTTAACACAAATCACATCTTTATTTCTATTATCTAAAGGGAGGTACTTCCACTCTCATGTTATTCAAGCCCACTCTACTGTTTTTTCCAGGCCTATTATCTTGTGGTTTATCATATGCAGAACAGCATTTCTAGAGACATATTTTTACTGTTTGAATCTTGAAAGACAGTTCTGTGAGTCTACACCTCACTGGACCAAACGGATAAACTAGATTATTCATTTTGAAAGACTGGCACCTAGCAGTGAAAGATACTCTGGAACAGATACTTTCTATAGTAATGCAGAGAAGACTTAAGTACAGTTCATTATCATTTGATTAGATTTTATGACCATGAAAGGCTTTTACAGATTTAATTCTTTTTTAAACAGTCATAAGCATATTATTATTATAGGACATCTGACCTGCGTGAGTATCTCATTAATTTCTCAGCACTGTACACAGTCTACATATCAACAAATATTTTCAACATATATATGTTAAAATAAGCATATTTTACCATGTTTACTGTTAAGCTAGGAGGGGATCATAAAAACTCTGGTAAAGTTCTGATCTTTCTGAGTCAATATCTGGTTATAAATGGATTTTATTTGGATGTGACTTTTAGCCTACTGTTTCAAGAATGCTGATTGCCATGAGGTCCCAACATTAAGCCTCTAGATAACTTTCTTTCCAGCTGAGAAAAAAAAAAAAAATCAGAAAAAAGTACATTTCACTTGATACGTCAATAAATTGGAGTAAGTTTACTTTTTAGAATTTTCATGCCTGTTATTTGAAGATCATTGCACAAAGAACCCATTTAATAAGTTATCTGAAAGCTACATAAGGTATTATTCAAGACTGACATAGAAGATACCTGTAACACATCGATGCAGTATCAATATTACTTACCCAGAAATTCTTAAAATGTACATTAAATGAAGCAGCAGGTTTCTTGGAAGAAGCCCACCTTGGCTTGCAACCATGCAGAGACAAGGCCAGGCAACTCTGTCACAAAGCATCCATAGCAATTTTCTCCACTCAAAACTCATTTCTTCCAATCTTCACCTGATCTCCAACCTGAAAACCCAAGAAGTGAGGCTGGCATTTTTGTTTCCCACACTACAGTCATAATTCCACTTAGAACAGGTTGTGCCATTCTTGCACAGGTGTGTATTTGAAAAACAGAAAACTGGTTAATCCACAGAATAATCTCCTATGAGTCCTTTACACCTTTCCCTTGCCTGTGCCAATGCTCAGCTGTCTGTATTCAGCTGTGTGTTGGATTGCTCCAGTGCTCTGTTCCATGAATCATGACAAGGTGATGATTGTCATGCTACCTGGTTTGCTGGCTTTGGAACAAAGGACAGTACACCAGAAACCCTCCACATGTATCACGGAACATAGTAAAAGTGAATATTTTTCAGATTTTTTCCCATTCCAAAAATCAAAACAATTAGATCATAATTACATATTCCTTCATAAAAAACCTACTGGTCTCATTTAGTCATTGAAATTTATTAATGAAATGACAAGCACAGCCTGAGTGGCTTAGATCCTGCTAAAGTTGCAGGTCCAGGATACTAGGCATAATTTTCAGGAAGGCATGAAGCTTTAATTTGCTGTGGCTCCCAACATCACCTCAGTTTCTAGTATGCTCCAATATCTTTGCTAATATGCACCTGAGAGGTCTTTTCTGCTTTAACATATTCCTTAGTCTTCTACCCCTCCCCCCATTATTTATCTTTTTTTATTCCGCATGTGTCATTGCTTATGTACACACTTAACATATTTTTATTCCTCTCATTTGAAAAAAAATATTTTGAGTTCACTTGCTTTTTTGTCAGTTGTCATTCATTTTACCTTGTTTTGCTTGCTTCAGTATGTTACTTCCCCTTATATTGTGAACTATGTCATCTGTGCCAATGTACATCCCTTGATAGTGAGTATGCAGTAGACTTTACTGAGAAATAGAAAAGAGAAGTGTTAGCCACTGCTCTCACCAAGATTATATTCTCTCTTAATAGAAGCTGTTGATAGATCCTGTGAGGCTACAACACTTAGGGTGTTGACTTGTGGAATGAAATCCTCTACACACAAGCACAGCAAAATATTTTGGTGAAAAGTAATTATCAGAAATAGTGACACGAGTAAATTAGTTAACTACATTTCAGCAGGAAGCTTGAGTTACCCCTGCCCGTTCTTGTTCCAGACCCATCTAAAATCAGCAGTTCAGCTTAATGATGTCACAACATTTGCCAGGCTGTGGGCACTGAAGAGAAGACGTGAAAATACTCCCACTGAATCAGATCCTCTCCTCTCACTAAGCGCAGTTAAACAGCCCATCTGTCTCACATTGGAACTGATATCTTTGAAACATCATTCTATTATTACCACTGTGGTTCTAAAAAACTATCCTTAATTTTAGACATCATACAAGCAAGTTTTAAAATTCTCTGGATATTGTTAACCCAGATCTGAAACACTGACACTAAACAATGCTAGCAAGCTCCCCGAAGTAGGATATGGCTCAAGTACTGTACATCACCATTCATTTACCGAGGGTAACCTTTTGTGAAATACAGATATCCTACATTAAAAAAAAATCACAACAAAGAATCCGACCCCTCCCTAATCTCTAATAATTTTGAAAGTGTGAATTGAAGAGGACTGAGAGACAGATGGGTCTGGATGATCAAGTTACCTGTTATAGCGGCACATCTGCCAGGGCAGTCAATCACTGTGATGTCTCTGACAGGTCGATGGAGACTGAGTACGAAAGGCTAAAGCTGCACTTGAATTTGCTCTGGTAAAAAAAATCTGTCTGTAGCACACAGATCCTTGGAAAAAGACTTCAGTCACAATAAAAAAATCATAGTGCATTGAGCAAGCATAATTGTGAAATAGATCCATTCTTGATTTTGTTTGGGGCTTTTTTGCTTCAGGAATCAATCAAAAATGGAAAAAAGATGGAATAATATAAATATATTTTGGTAAAATCATTTCCCAACAAAGGAGATGATAAATACGAATCACCAGAATAGAAAGAAAGGTTAAGACTGTCAAGTAACAAAACTAAATAAACTGTGGCACTGGAGTAGTTTATTTTTTCTCAATCTATGATTACATTAATTTGCATTAACCATGATGTCTTTCTTCTGTGTTTTCCAGTGTATTTATTTTCAGAGCTGCTGCTCTATATGCTAAGGTTAATTGTCCTGAAAAAAGCTTACACTAGGAAGTACTGAGTACCAAGAAGGTTTTTCACAGTTACAAACAACTTTTAGATTTTTGTTACATATTGCATATGTGTTAAAATGAGTATAGTGCTAATTGGATTGCTATTTTACCACATTTGCACCAATATAATTTCTACTTCTTGGACAACAGAGCTCAGAATAGTGTAAATATAAGGCCAAAGAAAGTGTTCAAGGATACAGCAAAACCTCTTATAAGCTCCAAAGGTTTTGACTCTTAAAGAGAAATTATTTGATTTCATTCAATGAAGGTCACACAAACTCCTATAACAGGATGAAAACACCGAAAGATATAATTCAAATATACCTTTTACAAATATAGTATTCATTTAGTTTTCAAACATCTTCAAGACCGTCTGTGAACAAGCTATTACTTGGAAGACAATACCTGAATGTCAAAAAAGCCTTTCAATAGTTCTGGACTGCAAAACCAATAAATACCTATGGAATATTAATTTTATATGGCTTTACTTATTATTAGTCTGGCACTCATTTTTCAGTAATCTTCATCAGACTACTGCTATGATAAGTGCTTTCTCTAGAAATGTAGTTTCCTGGCACAAACACAATTCTATTTTAGAATGTTTAGTTCAAGATGTCTGAAAATAAAATTAGTATTATTTGTGGGCTTCTAATACTTTCACCAAATATATTTGACACTTTCTGGCATGGTAGAGGCCAGAACCATCACTATTTCTGAAAGAAATATACTTGTTGATTATCAACACTGTGCAAACTGAAAAACACTGTATTTGTATTTATATCATAAAAACTTAAGATACTGAACTAGAATAAATGTAATTTAGACTGGGTTTAGGTTGTGAATTTGGGCAAGGTATTAAAGAAACCTCACTGAAGAAAACAGCACTCGTAGCTGAATTTAATGGGCTTTGAACTAAACTAGCAATACGTCTTTTATATATGTTTCCTCCACAAGAGCATTCCTAACAAATTAAATATGCTCAATGGAACTACCACTCTCGGTAAAGACACTCACAAAGCTGCCTGCAGGTCTGTTCCTTTAGTTTTATTTCTGTTAAAAGAGATCATAATACCTCAAATAACCATGAGAAGAGTAGATTCAGTTGAGGCCATGTAATACTAAGGTAAAGTAATGATGAATATCATAGAAAAACCTGTAAGACAAATACATGCTTGTTTTTCCAAATGTAGCAGAAATCCATATCTTGCTAGAAAATTGGTAGTAACAACAATAAGGTTGTTGACATCAAAGTGGATTGCATAAGATGCATCAGAAGGTGTTTGGTAGTGGAACACCTGTGATGGAGAGGTAAATGATTTCTCTTATTGAAATGGTTTGGTTTGTTTGATGCTTCTTAAATACGGAAAATCATAATTTTTTTAATGCCTTAACAGATTTACTTTTGCAGATGAGGTCTTTTAAGAATGACTACCATAGATGGATTTCATTCTTTATGTTGCCAGTTCGAGATGTCTCAAACCAAAATTACATTATTTGCATGTTTTTATTTCTTTTACCCAATATATTTGATAGTCTCAGGCATGGGGAAGATCAAACCTACCAATGTGCTTCTGTAGGCACTGTATTTTGTAATTATCAAATTACCTGAGCTGCATAAACCAAGAAATACTTTTTCGTATAAAAAGCTTCAGTAGAAAGGCTGATTTCATAATAGGTTTGCTGTATCAAATAAAATGCATTGCAAAATAGTTCATGATACAGACTGCTTAGCAGGTCTAGGCCTAATGTGCTCCCCTTCTTAACCGAAA